>NW_026526772.1:0-1843 GCF_024362965.1 Panthera pardus
CCCCCCCCCCACCAGCCTAAGCCTGGCGGGCAGAAGAACAACGACAGCAGGAATTGCAGCTGCCAGGCCTGAAGGGTGCCCAGCTGGTGATCCAGGTGTGTCCACCTAGCCAGCAAGACAAACGTCCACTCCTCCAAGTAGCCTTCCAGTCTGCAGACCAGAGGGCAAAGGCCACGTGTCGCAGGGAGGACGTCGAGGCAGCGGGGGTCGTGAGTCAGGTGGGAGCTGAGTCTGGCACCAGCCCGAGTCGCGCCCACTCCCTGTTCTAGCACTGTGTGGATGACAGGCGCTAGCATCTGGCGGTACAGCCTTAGACAGAGGACGTTCCAGGTAGAAAGCACTTGGCCAGGCCCGAACCGAAGTAGGAGCTGGGGACAGGGGAGGGGGAGGGGTGTGCGTGTGTGCAAGGTGCGGAACGCTTCAGAGCACCCGCGGGGGGCGGGGGGGGGGGCAAAGGGGGCGCTAAGCCTTCGGGCCCGGCCCCGCCCACCGCAGTCGGGGTGGGGAGGGGGAGGCGGGGGGCGGGGCCGGCGGGGCGGGGCCGGGCGAGACCCACCGGCTCTCGGCCTGCCCCGCCCCCAGAAGAGAGAGGCCCGCCTAGGGGACAGAGCTGGGGCCATAATTTATGCTCCCCCGCCTATGCTTTATGGCTTTCTTAATTCGGCTCCTGCTACTATTAATGTAGTTAATGCTGAGATTATATCTATTTTCTGGCGTCAGGCGGTGATTTATTCAAGCCATTTTTCCGGTGGAGGCTCCCACGCTGTTAAATCAAGTGCCTTGCCAATTAAGTGCTGACTTGGGAAGTGGACGCAATCTTAACAGACATCTAACCGCAAATTAAACCGGGGCTCCTTACTCTGGGGAGTGGGCGGGGCAGCCAGGGAAACCTTGCTGACTTCGAGGAAAGTCAGAGGAAAATAAAACCACCCTGCACCTGCCCGCTGGCTCTCAGATAGGGGCACCAGAGGTGCGGGCCCTGAGCCAGGCTCAGCACAAGCTGGGGTCAGGGCTCCCCCTGGCCATGGTGGCCACCCTGCCGGGGGGGGGGGGGGGGGGGGGGGGGGGGGCGGGGCGGGGGGGAGTGCTCAGCTGGAGAAAGGGCCCGCAGGGGTCACTGCGCCTGTCCCAGCACAAGGAGGTCTCTGCGGCTGCGGCCCCCATCCACCCAAACAGAACACCTCTCAGACATCCCCAGGACCCCTGAGCCGTTCCCAGTCTGCACGTGTGGTGGCAGAGAGACCCTCGGACAGCCTTAAGAGGGTGCCAGGTGGGAGGGGAGGAGGGGATGGGCGATGGATGGGCTGTATCTTGCCTCAGCAACGCAGACCCTGGTCCTAGCCCAGAAGGGCGAGGGAAGGCCCCCGAAGGAAGGGCAGTAGAGGAGGGGCTCACGGAGTCCCCTGCCTAAGGACAATGCCCCATGCCACTGGTGGGGGTGGGGGAGGGAAGTGGGGGAGGTAGGTGGGGAGCAGGGAGGCAGAGGTGAGGCTAACTGCCAGAGCCCTGGCACGGGTAAGACACCTGGCCCTGTCCTGCACCCCACAGGAGCCTCCCCCCAGAGAACCTGTGGGTGCCACAGTGCGGCCCTGGGATGCGGTGGCAGCCGGGCCGCCTAGGCCAGCACGTGCTTATAGGAGCTCTTTGGCCGTGGTCCTCAGTGGCTGTGAGCCCCGACACCTCGGCTGACACAGGAACCCGCTCTCCTGTGCCCCCCAGCCCCCGGAGCAGTGTCTCCCTCACCGTCTCCACAGGCCCTGGCCCAGCCCCGAGAGGGGAGCCATATTTTGGGGTAAGAGCAGGCTGAAGAGTTGATATATGCGAAGAGTTGAATAGGATATTG
>NW_026526773.1:0-60832 GCF_024362965.1 Panthera pardus
GCATTTAAACAGAATGTTAAAGGAATGAAAACACATGACTGCAGGGACATGAAATACACCTCACAAAAAGGCAAATTTATAGATGTATAGATTTATAGTGGGGGGAGGGGCACCTGAGTGGCTCAGTGGGTTACGTGTCCGATTCTTGGTTTTGACTCAGGTCATGAACTCACGGGTTCATGAGTTCAAGCCCCGACTTGGGCTCTCCACTGGCAGTGTGGAGCCTGCTTGGGATTCCCTCTCCCTCTCTCTCTCCGCCCCTCCCCCCCCACACTGTTTCTATCTAAAAATAAGTAAACTTATAAAAAAAATTTTTAAAAAGTGTGTACTGGCAAAAATGTAGCTTTCTAGAAGCCAAAATAATAAAAGAGGAAACCTGGTAAACATGGAAAGTTTTGATAGCAGCAAGTTAAAATTTAAGCATTTGCTGTGGAGAAATCTTCTACTTAAACACAAAGGGATAATCACTTTCCTGGATCTTAACGGAGAGGAATCAGTGTAATTATTACACATTGTCCTCACCGGCATCCTTCGCGTAGACACAATGATGAGCTGCTTAGGGTCATTCTTACTATATGTGACTTTGATCATGGTTCTGACGGTGGCTCTTCTCCATCGAGGGGTGTTGGTCTATTTGTACACATGACATACAAGTTGGGGTCTTGTGCAGGAACATAAATCGCTAGGATTAGCTCTGTAAGAACTGTCTTTAAGAGCAGTGGTATCCACCCCAAGCAAAGTATGGAAGTGCAAAGTGGTTTGCAGAATTTAAAACTAGGTGAGAAACTTTCAGTCTAGAATTAAATATCCTTTGGTGGATAGGAAACTGTCATGAAACATAAGGAGGAGGGAAAATATCCTTGTAGACTCCAATAATTTTAGTGCTACAAGGGATGTCAGAATATTTTTCAGAAGAAATTTGGGATCTGGAGAAATGGAGGCATTGTCCCCAACGTTAAACAGGTAAGTGATGGAGCAGAGGCCAAATGTTGTCTCCTATTTTCTGATTTGTATATCTGACTGCCTTTCCTATATTTTAGGTTAATATTGGTTTCTCAAATGGTGTAACTTATACTGTTGCAACCTCCAAAGAATGCAAACTGTTTTCAAATATGCTTTCTAATTTGCCAGCAGCTAACTTGTTAACTCTCTAGCTAACCAATTAGGCTAGTAACGTAGATACAGAATAAGAATTAATCCCAGGTTTATCTCAAGACCCAATCCTAACTCAACTGAGGGCTAATGTGCTCAGCTATATTAAATTCTCATCCAATTGCTAGTCATACCATTCAGGAAGAGCCATTGGCTTGTAGCCGGCATTTCTTCCATCAATTACCACTTAAACTGTAGTCACAATATTTCTGGCTTTTTGACATTCTCCAAGGTCCTTAATAACACAACAGAAATTTGACAATGATGGTATTCAGATAATTAGCCTACAAGAGAAAATATGTGGAAGGGGCTTTGAAAAGTTTCAAGTGCTATGCAAATGAGAGGTATTTCTTTCTTACTATTTTGCTCTAAGGAATCTTATGAATGTTTTCATTTTGAAACAGATAATGGAAGATTGTGATGCAGACTACTGCACATTTGGGATGCCAGGTTCACACATAATAATAAAGCCAGGACCGAAAGCCAGTTGGGTATGACTTGCTTTTTCAAATCAGACAGCTCTTTCTCCTTGAAACGAACAGTGTCCATAGTTGGTTTGCTCGTCCCTTCATTCCTGAATATTTTTAAATTTATTCATGAACCTGTCTTATGCTAGAGCACTGCGCTAGGTGCTAAGGGATAGAGTGATTTCAGAGCTAGATGTGTGGGGCTCTGTGTTGGAGGAGTACAGAGGCTGGTAGAAAAATCCATATAGGTGCAAATCAGTGCAATACCCTGTGCCGACTGCTATAATAAAGGCTGAAGAAAGAGCTGCAGGCGTTCAGAGGTGAGAGTGAATACTATTTATGAGAGAGAAGTGCCACAGAGGAAGGGACCTGTGAACTTGGCCTGGAAGATGATTAGGATTTTTCCAGGCAGTCAAAGGGAAAGGCCTTGCAGAACCAGACAACTTGATGAGGGAATCGCCGTCGAGGCAGACAGAAAAGTATCAATGTTGTGACAAACATACCACTTCGTGATGTCCCTGGGTTCATTGCAGAGCAAGTCCTATTTGTTGGTGTGCATCTGTGAAATTTCACAAGCATCTTAAGCTCCCCTTTGTTGGTGCTGTCTCAGAGTCCCGTGGAAGCCATAGCCATCTTGCGCCAGTTTCCATTTTCCTCAAGCCTGCAGAGGATGTCTGTGGTCGCTCAGGTGGCAGGGGAGGATCACTTCCATGTGTACATGAAGGGTGCCCCGGAGATGCTGGCCAAGTTCTGCAAGTCTGAAACAGGTACTAATTGACCCTGTTCTCTCTTTCAGGAGGTAAAAATGTTTTAGAAGCCCAAACACACAGAGCACACAAGACTAAATGAATGTGGAAGTGATTGTTTTCTCAGTGAGTGAGAAGTGGGCCCAGGAGATCTGATAAGACAGAGGTGATCATTTCAAGGCCGTGAGGCAGAGAGTAAATATCTGGCTTTGATCCATCCAGAAAAGTCCAACCACAATGGGGTATCAGGGAAGGAGATATGAAGCAAACATCAGGAGCCAGAACAGGAAGCTACGTAAGGGTGAGCGAACCAGGAACGTGGGAAGGGAATAATGGGACAGGTCTGGGCCCTGCACTCAGCCTGCAGCTGGGGTGCTCCGCCTGACACCTCTGGGGGCTGGCACCATGTAAGGGCCTCGTGCAGGTCAATGGAAGGAGAATACAGACAAGATAAATCTTTCACACACACACAAAGTAATTAGAGCAAATTAGACGGTATTAGAGCAATGCAATTGATCATTTTCACAGCAATTTCATCTTTCTGGGCCAGATTTTGAGCTGATTTGTATTGTCTCTTTGTCTTACAAACATATGCACTCTCTAAGTGGCAGCCCAGATTTGTAAGGATACTGTTGCATTCAAATGAGTTCATTTGGATAAAATTGGCCTTTTTCTCCTGATTTTCATCTACATTCTCCCTATGATTGCTGATAGCCATCAACTTGTGCACACAATTTTAGATTTGGCAAATGATTGCTTTAACTTCTCCCTCTACTTAGAGCCTTTTTTACCTTAGAAGCGGCCCCTTTTTCTGACTTTGATCTTCCTCAGAACTCCCATGACCTCTAACACTCTATCCCTCTATCACTCTATCCCTCACAGACTGATGGCCTATATTTTGCTATACATTTTTTTTTTCAGTCTCACAGATGCAAGTGAGTATCTTCTTGAAATTTTAACTGGTGATTATTGCCCTTGCTCCCTGGTAAGGGTTTGGGCCTGTCACTTCTCACCTCTCATCCTTCTGGTAGCCCAATTCTTATTTGTCCTGACCTCAGATCTTTGACATATGCTAATAACGTCAGTGATTTCTCCCCCTGTATTTAGGAAATAGAGAGCTAGGAGATGCCTTGATCCCCACCTTCTGGATCATTTTAGAATTACAGGAAGCTTGAGCTGAATGGGGATACTGAGGTCCACACCCTCTCATTCTATGGATGGGAAAATTGAGGAGCCAGAAGAGAGACCTACCAAGCCCAAGGTCAGAGAGCTAGTTGGCAGTAGAGTGGATACTAGAAATCAAGTGTTTTGCTACCTAAGCCACTACACTTCCATTACACTGTTCTTTTTAATGCTCTTCTAGGCATCCTACGAGCCATAAAGATTTCACAAATATTGTAATATTGGTAATGACTACCATGTCAAAATACACAAACGGCATTGTGTCATCTGTCCTCTATAGCAGGGATTGCGAACTTTTTTGCAAAGAGCTAGGTGGAAAATAACTTTGGTTTTGCAGGCCACATGGTGTCTGTCTCAACTGCTCAACCCTGCCATTGTGACCCCAAACCCGACATAGATGATAAACAAATGGACATGGTTGCATTTCAATAAAACTTTATTTACAAAAACAAGCAATGGACCAGATTTGGCCTTTAGTTTGCTGACCCCTGATCCAGAGGATCAGCTGTTTTCATTTTATCCTTGTAGACATAGTCGTGAGGTCTAACCTTATTAAAGCCAGCCAGTGGAGTTGACACCCAGGGGATGACCGGCGCATCCTTGGCATTCATTTCTGTCAGAATAATAAGAGCACCCTAATGAAGTTGTGGCTTTTAGCCAGAGCTGTAGTTTTTCTATTAAAGTATTTTTTTTTTTTTTGGAATTTTAAAACAAAGGTACAGTGGATCCCAGAGTCTTGCTTAGGAGGTGGGCAGTCTTCAGTGTGACCTTACCTTTACCTCTTTCCTCTCACCTGACAGTACCCAAGAATTTCCCACAGGAACTCAGGAAATACACAATACAAGGCTTCCGTGTCATTGCTTTTGCCCATAAAGGCTTGAAGATGAAGAAGCTTTCAGAAGTAGAGAATTTAGCCAGGTAAGGAAGTCAGATATCGACACTAGAGCAGGCTCTGTGTGTGTGAAGTAAATGAATGTTGGAGATGGACAGAAGGACAGCTCCAATCACGAGGAAGCCTCCTGGAGATGGAAAGTCGTCTCATCCAATCTCCTAACTTGGAGCCGGGCAACCGTAAGCCACACTGGGGAAGACTGGTTGGAGGTAGAACAAAGATGGTAGTCCAGATCTCTTGACTCCCAGCTGTCAGTGAGCTATCTCTGCCCGGCAGTCCATCATCCAATCAAAAATAACCAACACTCCTTCAATCTTGGAACATTATGTGGCTGACTGGCTTGGGGGTCCCACGTACAAACGGGTTGAGAAGGAGAGAGTGGGCGCTGTGACACACTGACCTCCAGTATGCTTTAAACCTGGTTTCAGACCTGGAGATGTAGTGAGTCTAAGTTGAGTTATATGAAATAGGATTCAGTATTCTTAATTACATTAATGGATAAGATGTCCTCTTGAGAGTATAATCTGCAGATTCTTTTCTCTTTTAATGTTTCTCAGTTTTTAAAGGTTATTTTTGAATTGTCTAAGACAAAGGAGTAGTGAAATACTGCGGAACATTGAATAACAAACTATGCATTATCTTCGATGTAGTGTTGCTGATAGAGAAACCCTCACTTATATACAATTAGCACCTTCACATAAGATGTGGATATCCTTGGTTCAATGTTACTGTTTACAAGCTATGTCCATGTGTTCTAATAGAATCTTTGTCCCTTCCTTGCACTGTGTCTATTTCCCTCGTCTCTCAAGTGTAGGATTGGATGATCTTTAAGGAGCCTTTCAGCCATGACATTTTAATCTTCTAAATAGAATCAGAAAGCTCATTTTGAAATCAATGAAATAAATTATGGCACTCTCAGATTTAACATTAAAGGTGTTAGCTATTCTTGAGCAAGCACGAAGACCCATAACACACAGGATTTTGTAATTTCTCAAGGCAAAAATTTTAATAACAAAATCTAAGGTTATGTGTGAAGAAAAAATTCATGTAGTTTGACAAGGAATATTGCCACCACCCAGCTGCCACACACTAATGTAGCTGTGATGTTCTCATTTAAAAGTCACTGATGAGTAGACATTATTATAAATATAACAGATTAAGAAAGTGATGATCGAATGTGCTAGATTTCCAATCATCTCAGATTTTCCCAGAGAATATCAGGATCCTATTATGCTTCTTAAAATTTCGCTACTATTTTCAAACAGAGTAAGGGAAAAGTGTTCTCAGTTTTTTTTTAGAATCAAATTATATTTCGCAAAGTTTTCGAATCAGAAAGATCAAAAACTTCTTTAAAAACTGGTGTGTCATAAAAGGGAAGTAGAAGAGTTTCTTTCTGTCTCTCTCTCTCTCTCTCTTTTTTTTTTTTTTTTTGGAAAAAATAAAACACCCACACTAACAAACAGAAGAAATACTTTGTCAAAATTCTCCCTTTCATTGGTTTAGCAAATTTCTATTGAGTTTGAGGGTGCACGAGATACTCTTTAAGGCACTGAAGATTCTGAAGTGAGACAATCTTTGCCCTCAGAAGCTTATATCCTAATTGGGAAAGATAAATAATGATACCATTTTACATGGAGTGATCAGGGAAAGTCCTCTGAAGAGGTGCCATTTGAACAGAGATATGGCATGAGGATATCCAGAAGAAGAGTATTGCAGGCAGTCAGAAGAGTGAGTGCAAGGGCCCTGACACAGGGATTTGCCGGGAATGTTGCAAGGGAGCAAGAGGCCCAAGTGCCTGAATTGGTGGAAAAGGGAAGAGTCCTCAAATAGAGACCAAAACTGGAAGAAACTGGTGGGACGATTCTTTGTTTTAGTTCTAGCTAATGGGAAAATATGAATCCAATGTATAATAGACAGCTATGAAGGTAAATGATAGAAATTTAACACATTCTGTATTTAGGTAGGTCTTTCATAATATTCTCTGAGATCACTGAGGCAGGATTCATATCCGATAATCTGAGTACTCAGCAAGTGCCCAATACAAGGTCTAAAACAGAGTGATTGTTTGGTGAGTGGACTTTTGAATGAAAGATGGAGTAACTTGTTCTGTACTCCAGAGAGAAGTTTCCTCACTGTGTTCCCATCTAAGTTTGAGTAATATTTTTCATCAAGAAATCCAACTCTGCTCTTTCTCTTGAAGAAGGTTTACTGACTGCGTGTTTATTTCTTCTATCTCCCAAGTCCTACCAGCATGATAGAAAAGAAATAACATCAAAGAAAACTAGAAAGGTGATTAAGTGCAGACAGGAGATTTCTACCATTTCTGTAAGATGAAAAATAGGTGGGGGGCGGTGAATGGAGTCTGAATCAGTAGGGATGGAAGAAGTGTGGTCTACGCCATGACAGAGAGAGAGATGGCGAGAGGGAAGTTGCTCCACCCTGTAGAGCCTGACAGGCAGAGACTCAGCTCTATCACGTACTGTGGAAGGTAGACGTGGGACAGGACTGAACATGGGAGATTGTACCCAACAAGGTTAGGTCCCTAGGTCTCCAGCTCCTCCTGCAATCTTAACTCCTCCCTGGGCAGAAAAAGGAACAATGCGAGATTCAGAAAGAGATCTTGGCCCCCCACGTTGACTTTTTAAACAGTCACCTGAGATTTATTCCATTCCTGAGGTGAGTTCCTATAAAATGAGTGTAACCCAGTTAGACTCCAAGCTTCCAATTTCAAATTCTGATAACTTTTTGAAGGCTTAGCTGATATCATATATTTTCTGGAAGTTACAGATGGAGGTTGAAAGGAATGATTCCATATTCAACTGTGACCGTAGTATCCCGTAGACTTACTAAATGCCTAACTAAACTGATTACCAGGTCACAAAAAAGCTCTTTGAAATTAAAAACAAAATATGTGTGATTAACAAAAATTTTAAAAACCAACAGAAGAGTTGGTAGATAAACACATTCTTTTAAAAAATGGAGTTGAAAAATGGAAGAAGTTGCTAAAAGATATAAAAGTGGTTGCCTCTGGGAAGGAGAGGGGGTGAATAGGGGTGGAGACAGGGACTATTGGTTTTCATCATAAGCTTTTGGGTTCTTTTTTATTTTTAAAACATATGCATGCATTACATTGATAAAATTTAGAAAAAGTTTTTTAAGGAAGAAATAAATTCAACCGTCAAGACTCCGTAAATAAGCTTTAATATTTTCTCCTGAATCCCAAGAGAGAAGGTGGAGTCAGACTTGACATTTCTGGGACTTCTCATAATGGAGAATCGCTTGAAAAAAGAAAGCAAGCCAGTCTTGAAGGAACTGCATGAAGCCTGCATCAGGACCGTGATGATTACTGGTGTGTACTTCTGGAGGCCTGACACGTTCAATGTATCCCAGGCGTCAGAAAAAGACCATGTGAGCTAAGTGGGTTCATGTGGCTGAGGCAGAAGGAAAAATACTTAGCTGTCATGTGTTACTGTTCTTTGACTCCTTTTCTTGCGGCACAAGTGCAGCAGCCCCAAGATGACTGTGAGATTTGGTAGCAGAGACCATACTTCATTCTCTTTGTCTAATGCCCCTTCTCCCTACTTGGGCCTGGTCCAGAGTTAATAGGCTCACAGTAAATGTTTAAACACAAGAACGGATATGTGCTCATCAAGAACCCCCGTGAGACGTCTGTGTAAAGTGTGTAAAACTCTACTTAGCTGTCCTTCAGGGCTGTGGGGCAGGCATAGCATATGCTGATCCAGTCCACGCATGGCCCAGCCCTCAGTGTTCTAGTCTCTGTTTGACTGCAACCCAGATCCCCAAAATGGTTGCATGCGATCAGAGTGGGCCCGTGTTATCTTCACCACTTGGGGCTCTCAGTCTTGTGAGGGTTCATCAAAAAGCATGTAACCATTTCCTTATTCATCCTTGCATGTTTTGGAAATATTCAATGTTGAAGACATGATACCATTGTGGCAGGGAGATGCAGACATTGTTTTTGACCACTAGAGACAGACAGGCTTGGGCAAGAGGGACAGACAAATGGTTATCAAATAAGGCCCAAAGTGGGAAATGCCCCACAAAGAGCACCAATATTGGGGTATGCCCACTCAGAGGAGGCAGAGCTCAATTTGAGCTGCTGAGAGATTTACACAGAAAGCAAGCTGACTCTCTTTGTCATCTAGGTGACAACCTTCAAACAGCGATTACTGTGGCAAAGAATTCTGAAATGATTCCTGGAGGAAGCCAAGTGATCCTTGTTGAAGCCAATGAACCAGAAGATTTTGTTCCTGCCTCTGTGACTTGGCAGCTGGTTGAGAACCAGGAGAATGGACCAGAGAAGAATGTGAGCAAATGTTAGAAGGCCCCTTGGTGGCCTGGGCTGATGGCATACAGCCCTGGCCTGGGCAGCCTTCTCTGGGCGTTAGAAGTCACCAAAGTCAAAACCCTTCACAGCTGTAGGTTCTGAAGTTTGCAAAGCATTTAGCATTTCCACTAGCACTTCTCGCCCTGGCTGCATGAAGAAATCACCTGGAAGAGTTTTAAAGCTTCCAGTGCCAAGGTTTTACTGGTGAAATCCAAATCTCTGGGTTGGGAGCTGGCATCAGCCCATGATTCCAATGTGGCTGGGAACTTATGTCCATATTTCCCATTTGAATCTCATAGTTGGCCTATACAGTTGACAAACTGTTCAATTCACAAATGTGAAAACTGAGGTCCAACAAGGTAAACTTGCCCAAGACACACCGCTGGCAAGTTGCAGAGCAGGAAATCAAATTTAGGTCTGTTTGATAGCACCCAGATCCATGGGCATTTACTTGTTTATTTTTTTAAAGACTTTTCAGAAGTACTTTTAAGTTAAAAAAAAATTTTAATGTTTATTTTGTGAGAATGAGAGAGAAACAGATTGCAAGCTGAGGAAGGGCGGAGAGAGAGGAAGACAGAATCTGAAGCAGGCTCCAGGCTCTGAGCTGTCAGCACAGAGTCCGACGCGGGGCTCAAACTCACTAACTGTGAGATCATGACCTGAGCTGAAGTTGGACGCTTAACCCACTGAGCCACCCAGGAGCCCCCAGATCCATGGCCATTTAGATTGTGCTGTGTTCGTGACGTTAAGTTAGCAAGTGTCAAGCTTTTCGAGATAGCAAGTTTCCTGTGCTTTTGTGAAAAAAATGGGCTGCAGCCTGACATTCCATCATTAAATGTGGCACATCTGCCTGTCTGAATTCCAGATGGTCCTCCAGGTGATAAATTACAAAAATGCTCCCTTCCTTCAGGCTGACCAGCCCTTTGGATTGTTAAATGTAGAGTAGACCTCGTACAGTATACAAACTGCACAACTGTACAGTGACCCTACCCCTACTTGGCTCAAACCCCATCATATTGGCTGTAAAAGATGACAGTTCTATCTGTACTTTCAGCAGATTTCTGGTGCTTTATATCCTTGCAAACTCGCTTGCTTCTGTGTCAGTGCATGTTGCCTCCATTTCACTGTGTGATAAAAATCAGGTCTTCACTAATTTTTAACAGTCCACTCACACTACCCACTCACTAATTTAATACCTTTACTGAAGTTTTGGCCATCGCTGGGTAGTCTGGTTCCCTCCCACCACACTTTCCCTATCCAACTTTCTATTGAAAGCAGAAGGAATTCTTTCCTTGCCTCATGTGGAATGCTTTAAGCATATTTTTGTTGGCTATTTTGCAGTTGGGAGAAGGGGCGTGGAAAGAGAGGGGTGTATCTCCTTGCCTCCCAATTCAGAATATCAAGATGAATCCCTCTAGTGAAAAGAATGTTCTCACCTTCTATGCTATTTGAACTCAGAGTTCTACACTAATGTAAGGACCCCTGAGAAATGTTGCATGAAAAAGCATGATCAGCTGTCAACACTGTGAGTGCATGTGCGTTCATCGGGTGCTCTCTCTTGGGGCTGAGCCAGGTAGAGCTAGATTGCAGTGATGGGAGCACATTGACAAGTGGAGGGCAGGAGAGAAAGAGCCGGTGCAATGGAACATAGGGCATGGAAGAGGAGTGGAACACCATGAAGGAACATGTTGCCTGTTGAGGTGGGGAGAAGGCAGGTGCTATAAGGAGCTAGGCTCTGAAGAAAGAGTCTGCCTATTTTACAAGGAAGAAATTGGAGAATGATTGGTGAGTGAATGACTGGTAAAAGATCTTAGGAAATAAAAGCATGAAGAGGAGAGGAAAGAGGAGGGAAGAATGTTTTCTACTCTTCCTTGGAATCACTAACGGGTACCTCGGAAGGATTTCCTCAGCAGACTGACATACATGTATTAACTCCTAGGACATGATCCTGAGCATTGTGTTGTCAATGTCTCATATGTTCATATAATTTGGGAAGGACATTTTGAGTGTCTTCTTCATCGGAGTCTAGGTTCCATGGACAAATTGCACATTATGCATTTGCTGGCATTACACTATTGCATAACTTGAATACACTTCCTTCCATAAAACATAGGAAAGCAGAGACATTCTTTAAGAGCCCATGTGGAAACAATGCCCTTTTGAATTTAGGAAACCTGCGTTAACATTGGGAACAGTTCGGTGCCTGATGGAGCAAGAGGGAGCTGTTATCATTTTGCAATGAGTGGGAAATCCTACCAAGTGATATTTCAGCATTTCAACAGCTTGCTTCCAAAAGTAAGTACTGGTGAAATGAAGTGTTTTGTTTTGCTCTCAAATTATTGAGGCAAAAAAAAAAAAAAAAAAAAAAAAAGAAGAGAATAGTGAAGGTGATGATCAGTGAGGTTGTCTCAGATTTGGGGAATAAACACCCCCAAAAGTGCTCCTTCAGAAGTTCCCCAGCCCTACCTGATCCTGCACATGCACATAACCCCCTCTTCAGAGTCTGAGCTCTGGTACAGCTCTTCACCCCCCCATGGCCAGCCCAATCCCAGTCTCCCTCCTCCTTTCCCTCCCCAGCAGGGAGGACCTCCAAATAGTTCCAAATGTGCTGCCTGTTTTGTGGGTCAGCCTCTCTCTGAAAGCCACCAACTCATGTCAGGTTGAGCTCTATTCCCCTTCCTGTCTGGATTCTTAAATTACAGCAGCAGGAAACAAAGACCCCGTGGTTTATTTTCAAAATCATTTGTTATCTTGTCCTCTGTGTGTCTATTTAAAAATAGTGCTGTGCAGGGTTGTGCTGTCAGTGTGAAGGAGATAAGTGGAGCACAAGCTGAGGGCAAGCAACCATCTGTTAGCAGTTTCCTGAAAATTCTGTCACCTTAACAGACAAGACCATTGAATCTAGACCCCAGAGGCTTCTAGAAAGCTCTAGTGCAGTACCTAATTGAGGAGATGGGGAAGCTGAGACTCAGAGAGTTGAGGTCCCTTGTCTAAGCTTTGCCCAGCTAGTGGGACCAGAGCTGAGAATGAAACGTTGGTCTCCACTCCTCACCTATCACTTTTCCTCTATCTATGCTGCAATTGTGGTGATAGTGTTTAGTAGAAAGAACTGTATTTCCTTAAGCATTTTTGTCCCATATACTCTGCTGCTTTTCAGCTATTATTATTAACTAGAGCTTATCCCATCTCAGAAAAATGGCCAGGAAAAAAGTCATAAAGTTGTGATGGGAGATGAAAGTGAAACTTAAATATTAAAGCATTGAGTCCCCTTTCTCCCTGTCCTGACATTTGGGCTAACCACACACCACCTATTGCTATATTCAAAGAGTGGCTGAGAATGACTTTCAGGGCTGTTCTTTTTTTAAAAAAGTGTCCTTGGGGGCTCCTGGGTGGCTCAGGTGGTTAAGTGTCCAACTCTTGATTTGGGTTTAGGTCATGATCTCGTGGTTCATAAGATCGAGTCCCATGGTGGGTCCATGCTCACAGCAGAGAGCCTGCTTGGGATTATCTTTCTCTCTCTCTCTCTCTCGCTCTCTCTTCCCTCTCTGCCCCTCCCCTGCTCTCTCTCTGTCCCTTTCTCTCTAAATAAATAAACAAACTTTAAAAATAAAAAAAAAGTGTTCTTCATCCTAATCTTATTGCAGTAGTTGTTTTTCTCTTTAGATCCTGCTGAATGGAACCATTTTTGCAAGAATGTCTCCTGGGCAGAAATCTAGTCTTATTGAAGAATTTCAGAAATTAAAGTAGGTATTATTGCACGAAAGGAGAGTGTATTCATTATCTATTGCTGCGTAACAAATTAGCCCCACATTTAGTGGCTTAGAATAACACCACTTATTATTTTACATTCCAACGGGTCAGAGAGCCAGGTGTGCTGAGCTGAGTCTTCCGGCTCAGGCCTCTCACAAGGCTGAAGCTGCGTGTTAGGCAGGACTGCAGCTACCTCAGTGCTGGAGGAGGAGGTACCCGCCACCGACCTCCCTCACGTGCTGTTGGCAGGATTTAGTTCCCTGTAGCTGTTGGACAGAAGCCACCCTCTGCTCCTTGCTACATGGATCATTTCATAAGGCAGCTCATAGTGTGGTAGCTAGCATCCACAAGAGTGATCAAAAGAGAGAAGGAGAGAGATCACCATTTTTTATATCTTCATCTCAGAAGAGACATCGCATCACTTTTGCTGTATTCTCTAATACAGCACTAATACTCTAATACAGCACAGTATTCTCTAATAAGAGGCACTTCACTGAGTCTAGCCCACACCCAGGGAAGGGCTTTATATAACGTCTTGAACACCAGGAGATGGCAATCATAGAGCCATTTGGAAGCTGCCTACCCCATACAGCATTCCTTCTGTGGCCCATACAGCATAACTTAAAGGAAGATCCTCTGCTTGGATGTGGGGAATAGAAAAAATAGGGGCTTATATATCTCAGAATGAGAAAAATGAGGAAGTGTGTGAGTCATCCCTTGGAATTATTTGAGGTTGGTCCATTAGAAGATATGTGAATGATTCCAGGACCAGTAGGAAAGAGGTGGAATGATAGTCTCACTATATCTGGCCCTGGCCATGGTTTGGGTATGGAGGCCAAAGTAAAAAAAAAAAAAAAAAAAAAAAAAAAGTCCTTTTTTTTTTATCTCCTTCAAAATATAGATAACCATGTACATCAGAGTGAAATGGTTCTTCTTGAGACCAGAACTACCTATAATTTTCTGGGAATGTTATAATTTCTGAGCTACATATTTCCAGAAAGTGAAATGGAAAGAGAGTAGTGAAACTTCATATAATTACTGACAAGTAGTAGCTAAAATCAGGAGACTGCCTTTCACTATTATTTTGTGTTGCCAAAACATTCTTTGGGAAGTTTTAAAGAGAATGCCTGTCAACTCCCATAATGCCTTGAGGCTGGGTTAGTAGCCAGTGTTTAAGTGACTATTTTACTTACATGGTCATTACCCATCTCAAATGCCTAAGAAATTTTGCCAATTTATATGCTTACTTTTGAAAAGCTATATTCCCTTAAAGAAAAATCAGTTCAGGAAAATATGCTGTCTCGGAATGAACTGTCTTCTCGATTTCCCCATCTTATTCCTCCTGACTTTATCACTGACAATGCACATAAGGTTGTCTGAGTTGTCTTCTGAATTCAGGGAGCACTTGAAGATGTAAGATTCTTTGTGTGATATAGAGACTAAATATGTGATTTGAGCCTGAAGAAAAGGACCCACTTCAGCAAATGTACACAGTCATGACATGCGTGTGAGCCCATGAAATGTTTATAAGAATATTTTCGTATATACCTGCCAAATATTGGGTTGAATCTTATGAGTTTGTTTGTTTTTGACCATTTTTGACTTATAAAAATGACCATCTCTTATGTGTCAGTTAATCATAAGGAAACTGTCCAAGAACTTTATTTTTTGCCTGTATTGGTTTTGTTATTACTCTTCTATTCATGCTGTGGTGTTTGCACACCAAACTGGTAGAGATTAGGAGCATATGCTCTCATATCACTCCAGAATGCCTCAAGATTATGTGTATATGCTTTTGGTTCTTTCTGTTCAACCATTTCCCAAAGGTTTCTCATCCTAGTGTCTAAACTTCCAGTGGCATCAGCCACCAAAAAACACAGATGGATCAGGTTATTCGGTGCATCAGGTGTGGGAAGTGCTGTGATTATGGCTGCACACGCTTAAGCTTAGCCCTGATGGATACAATCACCCAGGACTTGTTTAGAAATGTGTAATCTTCTTGGTGGCCGTCCTTGGCAAAATCACTGTCATTTCCACATGGTGGAAACAACTTAAATACAACACCCTTATTCCTCTGGGGATATTGCTGTCCAAGTCGTTTGCCATGAGCCTGATGCCACGTGTGTTCAACACACACACATACATCACGTGTGAGTTGGTTGTGATGAAAATTACCCAAGAGAGGCGTTAAGGCATTAATGTTTTTTATCCGTCCCCTGCAGTTACTACGTGGGCATGTGCGGAGATGGAGCTAATGACTGTGGGGTGAGTAGAACACATGAGTGGTAAAGGCCGAGTGAAGGAAACGTTTGAAACTGATGGTTTAAAGTGTTGAATTATGTATAAAATCATGTATGCATAACATATCAGTGAAATCGCAGACCAAACTATGTGGCTATTACAAACTATAGAGAGGCCTAAATTAAATAATTCTCAGCAGATGCCTTCCCATACACAAGAGAAAGCAGTACGTGTTTTAGACTCTGAGTGTTGAAGATATGGTTGAAATAATAGCCCACCTTGAAGATTTATGTGCGTAAGCAAATATTTTCAGTACAAAATCTTCAGCACAAAACTGAACGGGATTGCTTTGTATTTCCAAAGCCTACTAGATCCTTAGGATCTGGGTAGTTGTGCTCCTCTCTTTTTAAATATTTTCGTCTAAGTTCTGTGAAAAATTGTGTTCACGCTTAGAGATCTATTATGAATTTTTCTACCTTATGCTTCACGAGAAGACGCTCGTTGTTAGTCTACGCTTCAAAACCTAAAATGAGTTACCCATTCCCATAATTATGTAGAAATTAGAACAAAACAAATCATGCTAAAAAAGGACATAGTCTCTGCCCCCCTAAAATTCATTATCTAGTGGTGGAAAGAATCATGCATAATATTAACCCAAACAGGGGCCCCTGGGTGGCTCGGTTGGTTAAGCATCCGACTTCGGCTCAGGTCATGCTCTTGCAGCTCGTGAGTTCGAGCCCTGTGTCAGGCTCTGTACTAACAGCTCAGAGCCTGGAGCCTGCTTTGGATTCTATGTCTCCCTCTCTCTCTGCCTTTCTTCCGCTCATGCTCTGTCTCCCTCAAAAATAAATAAACATTAAAAATTATATATTAACCCAAGCATAAAACAGATGATCTTAAAATATGTAATAGAGATACAA
Organism: Panthera pardus; assembly: GCF_024362965.1. Lineage (NCBI taxonomy): Eukaryota > Metazoa > Chordata > Mammalia > Carnivora > Felidae > Panthera > Panthera pardus. Next base: position 15,699 of record NW_026526773.1, read on the forward strand.
AATACTAAGAGAGAATAGAGGGAGAAGGAACTATTCTAATGTGTATTGAACATGAATTTAGTATGTGCCAGCCACGGTAAACAGATGCTTTGCGGTTCTACAGAACTACAGAACTACGAAATCTCATTTTATGCTCATACAATTCTTATGGGATTAAAAAATTGACTCTGGCCTGCTTATTGGCCACTGTCTGCTCTACGCTCTCTCTGGGCCATTTCGAGTCTTGTGACAATGATTTAGCCTTTATTTTAGTGAGGCAACACAGGTCCTAGAAGGATGTGTGATAAGTACGATTCGGTCCCTGTCTCCAGTGAAGATGCTGTGAGCCCCGTACTTTGTCCCAACAGTTAACTGGTTGGCTATATCAGGCAGCCCAGGGAAAGGTGGGGATTTGATCTCTTTTCCTATCGTTCGTGAAGATGGTCTGCTGAGTGTAAGAACTGTTGATGAGGAAGACCCCCACACATACCCATCCAAATGCTATCACCTTTTCAGTTGACTTCTTGAATTATTCCTTCCTTTTGCTTATCACATCTACATCCGCACAAGCAATGCACACACATGCATATGAACGCACGCACCACTCTTTTGCCCCAGGAGCATCGTTTAGCTGGCGCCTCTTTGGTTGGTGACTTTCTGGATCTGGAGGGGGATAGTACTCCATGTGGAGGGACAGCGTAAACAGACACCCAGGGCTGGAAGGTTACAGGGTTATAAACTCAATAATGTGAAGAATAGCTCATGGTGTTCAAATAGAACATGGCCCGAGGAGTCATGGGTGTAACGTGGATTTATCCTTCTAGGCTTTGAAAATGGCTCATGCGGGCATTTCGCTGTCAGAGCAGGAGGCATCTGTGGCCTCCCCTTTCACCTCGAAAATAGCCAACATCGCGTGTGTGCCTCATCTCATCAGGTAAGCCACTAGTTCCCTTCCACCCTCATGACCGACGGGCTCATTGTCTGGCTCTGTACAGAATTCAACCACAATTTAAAGTGATAAATGTCACACAGAGGTATGGGTACAGTGCTATCCGAGCACCAGTTAAGGGGCCATTTGTGCTGCTTGGGAATGCTGGTAAAAACCACAAAAAGTGACCTTTGCCGAGGCTGAAAGGATGAAAGGCTATATTGTATGGACAGTTGAAAGGTAGAGTTGATATTTAAAAACTGATTGCATTTCTTACTTCTCTCCCTTATCTTGTATGTTGGGTGCTTACTGGAACCTTCCTCCTGGGGATTGGGAAGGGTGAGGCAGCACAAAGAAAACACTCCATCACATAGCCTCCCCAGATAATGTTATCTCTCCAAGATACCAATCAGCAAATATCCAAAATGATCGCAAGACTTTTATAATCGAGGGAAGGGGAAGGAATTAAAGACCATTTATTTTGTCAAGATAGCTCCCTCACCTCCATTCTGCTCTCATTACTGATTTTCGTCTCTACTCATAGTTTAAACGTAGTTAAGAATAAAATGTTAGGTTTTATATTTTGTTCACAAATCGTACTCTTCTGTTGCTCCCTATAACACTGTGGGGTAACTTTAGGCCATCTTCACAGCCAGTGGTTTGAAAGACATCCCTGAAACTTGAAGTTTATTCCAAAGGGATGAACATGAAGTTCTCCAGCATGTCCCCTGGTGCATCTGTGCATCTGAATGGGCACCTACTAGCAGGAGTTACTCACCTAAAGGTGCTAGGCTTGAAATTCTATGCCCGTGTCTGGTTGCATAGCAAATAGCTTGACACATCTCTCTGATCTCGGGGTGCCTGTCCCTGTGTCCTTCCACACCCTCAAACATCAGCAGCTCTTCTGCCTCCAGAGCAGGAGACTCCTCTTCCTAACTCCCATGTTCTCTGCTTCTGAGAACTATCTGGTCCTTAGAGCCCTCAGAACTTCAGAGAAATCTGAACTCTCTCCTTTCTTCATCCATAGCCAAGCAGGCATTATGTTTTACTGGATTGTCTTTGGGAGACTGTCTCCAAGTCCTCTCCTTACTCTCTACTGCCTTAAATTTGGTTCCTAGCCAGTGACTACGAAATGAGAGTGCCCAGGACCCTGTCCCTATGTCAATACAACTCATGGAGCTTTTTAAAATATTGTGCTTGGAAATATGGCGGATAAAGGATGAGACAGATTTTGTCCTGGAAGACTCATGTTCCAGTAAAGGTACAGAGAGATAGAAATATAATCACAAAACAGAGAATCATCTGCCTGATCAGTGAGAAGTGCTCAACAAATTAGTTTTAAAAAAATTAATGCTCAAACAATATGGTAATTGTTCCAGTAGTTCCAATTGGTAACTCAAGCCAGGAGGGAAGGTTTCAGGAGGGGAATTGGGACTTGAAGGATGGATAGGAAGTACGTAAACAGGAAGGAGGTGGGAGAACATTCCAAGTGGGAGAAGTGGAGAGCCACATTTAGAAATGGGATTTTAACTGGAGAGTGTAGAGCCCAATAGCCCAGGCTTCTCAAGCCTCCTTAAGCCTCCTGTTGGGAGGCTTCTCAGGTGGGAGTTATGGAGGGTAAGCTGGAGCAACAGGTGTGGAGGGAGTTTAAACTCTTGGATGGTTGCACAAGTGCCTATTTGATCCATCTGAGAAGCAGTGCAATTTGAATTTCAGATGCTGCCTCACACACATGGCCCAATTCATTTGTGAATGGAATGCAGTGTTTTAAGATACACGTCATGGTGTAAAATTTCTCTAGTGGCAGATGGTTTAGTAAGACTCAAGGTGGAAGCTCTTTGCTTTTTTATTTCCTAGATTCATAAAAATTAGATATGGTTCAGCTCTGTTAGGCTCATTTTACCCTTGCTATCCTTGATGTATGCTTATTTCTGAGAAAACATCCTCCAGAGGGGCAGCGAGGTACTGTTTTAAATGCATAGGTCCACAGGTTTTCATTTGTATCTTTTGAAACATGACTGACTTGTTGCTAGAGTGGAAGCCTTTTAGGATAAGGACTGCACCTTATTCATTTCTGTATTATTGTGCCCAGCCCTAAGCTGGACACAACAGAGCACTGGATGAATGTTTGTAGGCTGCATAAATAAATGAATTGGCTTCTTAAAATTCATAATTATAGGAGTAATTTTGGAGACCCATAGTTTATTTAGAATGGCTTCTTGAGCCCTTCACAAAAGGAGAAAAAGGATGAAACCACCAAGTTTATGTCAGAAAACGGTCTAGGCTTCACATGCCTGCCCCACTCTCAGCTTGTCTGCTGCTGCACCCTCTGTGCTGAAAACAAATGTTAGTGCCTCACAGCCTGGTGGAGAACATCTGCCCAACGCATCCTGGCCCATCCCTCCCAAACATTCTCATCCTGCCTGAGCCCAGGTGGTTATTTGTCTTTTAAGGTTTTCCTTCTTGAGTCCCCATTTCATTGACAAAGTCTTCAAGTAGCACTAATGCCCATGTCAATGTGGGGGGGGGGGTGGTGGTGGTGATATGGGCTGCCCCCCATGTGAATTCGCTTCTGCTTTGATGAGAGCAGGCTGCAGGAGGGGTTGTTTGCCAAGTTCACCATCCCTCCATCACATGTTCCTGCCTCGTGTTGCTGTCTTCTTTGGCCTGTCATAACCCACCACCACACCAAGCCTCAGTTAAGGGAATAGCAGCCAAACAGGATTTTTCAAGGCGGGGTGGATATTTACTTCTTAACCTGCGGTTTTTACTGTTGTCTTTGTGTCTTTTGAAGGGCACACCAGCTCAGATTATTACCATGGGTTCTCCCTGGAGTATGGAAACCAACAAAACCCAATTCATCTCACATATTGGAGGCACACCCACACTTCCTAACATGTAAAAGCACCTGTCCTTTAGCTTAATGTCTCCACAGGACTCCAAAACATACACACTTCAGTTCTCAGAAGCCTGTTGTTAGGATGTAAAGAGTCACAGCTGAGTCAATGCTTGACATTTTGTATCTCATCATAATGTCATGTGTTTCTACTATATGTGTTAATCTTTTTAATTCACTGAAAATAAAGACTGTGCCTGATTCATTTATATCCTCCATGACTCTTAGCACAATGCTGGTACCTTATAAGCCCTAAATAAAAGTGAGTCAATGAGTGAGGTCATGATAGAAGCTGAAAATGAATGAACAGATGAGTGTTTCAACAAATAATTGAGACGATGAATCATTGATTAAGTGAATGTATATTAACAAGCTATTAAATTTGAACTCCCTTTGAAATATAAAAGACTGGGAGATGTATATTATGCATAACCAGTTATTTTTATCTTTTCTTAAACAGAGAAGGCCGAGCTGCTCTGGTTTCATCCTTTGGGGTATTTAAATACTTGACCATGTACGGCATAATCCAACTTATTGGTACATCACTGCTCTATTGGGTATGAACCAAAATAATTTCTTCCCAGTTTTAATTGCATTTACATACTTGGTTTGTTCTTGGGGGTGTGGCTCCTACACAGGATTTAATGTTTTATAAATAAATGACATTTCTCAAAACAGATGTCTGCAAACTTTGGAACTTGACATAACTGCACATACAGCATGGAGCTAGAAATAAGTAGCTAGAGATCAGTTTTCTAGCAGTGCTGTTTTCTTCTAGATAACCTAAGATACTTGACCTCTTCAAGCATTTAGTTCTCCACTTGGAGTATGAAGAGAACTTCAGAACAGCGTAAATACAACTCAACAAGAAGTCGGTCTCCAACTATGGGCAAAAGACTAAGAAGAGATAAAAAGAAAGAGAAGTTCTGGAATTTGACCTTGAAGGGCTCAAAAACTAGGAAAACTCACATACTGGAGCTTTACTTCTGAACTCGCCCAGAAGTTAGACACATAGACATGTCATTAGTAAAGGATTAGCATTTAAAAATTTAAAAAAAAAAGACTTTTGCAATTAAATGATAAAAATAATCACTTACAAATTAAATAGCTATATGGAAGGGATATGTATAAGTTGAAAATCTTCATTATTTCAGTCATAACTTGCTCTAGAGTAAAATGATCCAACAGACTCAGGGAGTGCTTCAGAGAGCATTTATTACTATACTGCTTTCCTGGGACATTTGAGACATGAATGAGGACCACAGGTCTCTAGCATCTGGTGGGCTATTAAGCACAAGAATCACACACAGAGGGCTAAGGGGCAACCAGGTGGGTAGAAACAGAAACTGGACTGGGAGTCAGAAAACCTAGATTCAAATTCTGCCTTTATCACTAAGAACATACTAGATCTTGCCCTTGACCAAGCCTTTATATGCCTCTGGGAGGTCAGGCTGGCAGATCCCCATAGTTCTATGAAAACTGCTTCCGGAACAAATACTGAAGCTGCCTGTGAAAATTCCTCCCTGTTTCGTGTCACCCTGCCTATATATAACTGCACCATTCTGAGGGGGAAAGAAGAGGAAGGATGTGAGAAAGAAATGTAAAGAGGACAGAGACTTAGAGGATGAGAACCATTGGGAACCCTTTATGGAGGATGAGGAATCATTTGTATCTTCTTAAAAATCTGAAATATTTCTCAGTTCAAAGTCTTCACACATAGAATTGGAATGATAGTCTAGCCTGAAGCCATTCATTCTGATGGTTTAGACCCAGAAAAGAGTGTCCCCCAGAGACCTTAAATTAGAAACTTCAGGGCCTTGGGTTCACACTCTAAAAATCCAGAAATATTTCTCATTTGCATAAATCTGGTCTATAATGGCTCAGACCAGGTTATAAGTTAGTGCTCAGTCAGCAGCTATGAAGCACATAAACAGACCTGGCTGCAAAAGGTATTGCAAGGCAAATTTCTGGAGGTTATATGCTGACTTTTATATATGACTCCATAAATGTAAACTTCAAACAACTTCTATGTCTACACAGACCTTAGAAAGTCAAGCACACCAGACTGAAGTCTGTAATGGGCTTTCTTGGGAATAGTGGCAGTTGTTCAGTTTGTAAAAATGAATGGACCCCAAGAGAACTATTTGTGAACTCAATCCATGGATAGGATGGAGAGGAACACCTGTTGAATGATTTGAGGCTTGGATTTCAAATGTTTAAGCTTGAAGTTCCCAGCGGGTATCTTATGTCGAGAATTCAAATGTCCAGGCTGAGACTACAGCTGTCAGATTACTGTGGCCCAAGCCCGGGTGTTTCCCAACGGACTGACTCTTGTTGCTAACATGGAATTAAGTTAAACACTGGGAAAATAGTGATCTGGCTTCATTATCTACAATGAGATGCTAAAGATCATAGGTAAGTTACTTTCTTTTTAAAGAGGAGAGAAAAATAACAGTTGCTTCCTGATTACATTCAGAAAGAGAGTTGGCAATAATAAAAATGCTACAATGGCAGAAGCAACATTTATATTTACTTTTATTTCCTTTCCAGCAGCTACAGCTCTTTGGGAATTACCAGTATCTCATGCAAGACGTAGCCATTACCTTGATGGTCTGTTTAACAAGTAAGTACTTCAGCAAAGTAAACAGCATTATTTGTATTTATTTACCCATGACATTCTAGAAATGCTCATACAAATAAAAGCTTTTGCGAAAGATACACCTTTACTACTGAAACCACTGTACTTGTGAATTTTTTGAAAGAGGTGTTGGCAGTAAGTGGAGGCTTGAAGTCCTGAGATTTGGCACTAAAACATCCTGATAGCAAATAAATCTTAGCTTCATAAAATGGTCAATGTATTCTGAGTTCCTTGTGGGTTTGTGTCTTGTACATAGAAAATTGTACAAGAAACCTAGAAAGGGAAATGTTTAAAACCCAAAGGTGACTTTCCATTATTCAGCTATGTTTCACACTGATATGAAACCAGATTTTTGCCAGGTCTTTGACATGTTGAGAACAAATGCGAGCATTTAACTCTAGAAATTCTCTCAAAAGCAAGGTGTGACTCACAGCAGCTACTGCTCATTTCCTTCCTTTGCGAGGACACTGCGATAAAGTATTTCTTATCCAAGGACTCAGGGCTTCATACTAACTCTTAAGGGAGAAAGGAGACTGCCTCAACAGAGAGCAAAGAAAAAGAATGACATAGTCATCTCTTTTTCCTTGTTCAACAATGAGACTGTTATGAAAACAGATTAAAAAAATCAGACAATGCAGAATATTAATAACCTTGAGAATTTCATGTAGCATCTTAAAACATGAAACGGATACATCAACCCTGTGGCAAAATTTACCAGTGTCAGAAACATAAGTGACATCAATTTCGATTCTTAAGGTGAAAGTGTGTATTTGTAGTCCATTAGCCTATTTTTCTGTGCATTATTAATGGTCACATGACTGGAACATTTTGAGTCAATGATATTGCCTTTGCAGTGTTGGCTATTTTTAAGCATTTTGTATGATTTACTTGTGAACATGGTTGATGATGCTAAATAAAAGAAGAAGAAAAGAAGAAGAAGAAGAAAAAAACCCACCAGGAACTTCCAGGAGCTAAGCTAGCAGTAGTAGCATAAAGGTGAAGGCTATGGCTATTCTCCACCACTCCCTATCTCTGAGAACTTTGGCAAATTATTTATGAAATAATTTTCTGACATGAAATGTTCTCATATGGTTGTGAGGATCAGACAAAACAATGCATGTGAAGGGTACAACACAGTGTGTCACACACTTGTAAGCACTCACAGCAAGATGAATGATACCACCCTGCACCTAATCTCTTTTTCTTCTTTTGAAATAACTGGCTAACTCAGTGAGCCCTTGAACAGAGTTAGAATGCGTACAGCTAGGCTGATTGGTTCAAAATCCAAAAACGTGGGTAGTAGTGTTTGTGTTTTACTCCTCTGCCTTCAAACGCTATTGTTTTTCCATCACTGCAAGCCCAATCATCCCACGGGCACATCACTTCCTGGTCAATATCAGGTATTAAAATGATTTCATCTTCAGACATCAAAAGTCTATGTATCGTAAATTCACATTTTGTGTTTGCATCCAGTTCAAACTTTTTCTTCCTCTAGATCAAACCTGACCTTGAAGCAAGCAGTGGGAGAGAAGGCCATACTCTCTACTTTCCTTGGGCCCCTTGCTCAGGGAGCCTTGGAACAACAAAAGCAAATGGCCCTTTATACACGTGGGGGTATTGTAGTTTTGTCCTGTCGAGTACCCTCTAATGTGGCAGGCATCTAAACTTCAGGCAATTGGTATGGGATCACTGGTGAGTTTGGGGGTTTTTCAGATTCCTTTGAATTGCTCTGGACTAGACTCCTTCCTGACATGGGTGGTACTCTTTCCCTCTGACTCCCCAGGATTCCTTTCAACAATTGCCTGCTGGTGGTAAACACCACGAAGACTTTTTCTACTGCTTGGCTCCCTAGCCCCCGCAGACTGCCCCCACTGGGCAGATTCCTTCCAACACAGCCCCAGCCTGGCTAATTTCCATAGCATCCACTTCACCTAATGGATAGATATATAGCTTTCTCTCGCTGCTGCCCCCCGTCCTTCTCCTCTGATATTGCAACCGAAGGTGGCAAGGCAATCTTCCCCCTCAAGACACTTCAGGTCTCTCCTAGAGTAGTTCTTATGACCTCCCCTAATTTTGGATTGGAGTGATGCTAGGAAGATAACCATAATTCTTGCAGCTCTTAACAATTTCCTTTAAAGCATGGTTTTCTCTTATGTATTTGGCACATAGGTAATTGCTTGGGGGTAGGGGCATGGCTACACTTGAAGGACCAGTATGGATACCTCTGAGTGAGTACAACAGAGATATGGCATGATCTCTCTTTACATTCAGTTGGGATTTATCATTATCAAATATGAGATTCAGTAAAATTCCCCAGACAGAGGAAAAGCCCCATTCAACATCCTCTTAGATGTGTTCACCTCTTACTATATGTTAGGCACATAGGTGTCTGAGGCATGAAAAGACTGATCACTGAAGTATAGAGTTAGTTGGGGAGGGGGCTTCACACAAATGTATGAAGGAAATGAAAGTCAAAAGTAGTGAGTGCCAGAACACAGCAAGTGCTTTGGGAGTTCAGAGAAACAAGAGGTTATTTCTGATAATAGGCAGAGATGGCAATGGAGAAAAGAGAGAAATACTAAGGATGGCTTCATGGAAGAAGTAACATTTGCACCAAAATAGAAAGGATGGACAGATTTCAAAAATCTTTTTCCCAAAAGAAGAGCTTTTCAAGTAGAATGAGGCAGCATGAGCAAGAGAGAGCTGGGGCATGAGTTTTTCAATTTGACCACACTGTAGCGTATGTGAAAAGGAACAGCAGGAGATGCAATTTGAAAAGATGAGTTGGGTCAGATCATAGAACTTGACTACCGGGTTGAGAACCGTGGACATTCATCTGCAGATGTTAGTAGTCATTGACAATTGGATGATTAATATAAAGTCACTCTCACCAAGGCTCTTTTCTTTCCAGGTTCCCAGGTTAGGGTGTTTAACCTCAAGCCTGAATTAGTATGGCACAAAGACAATACCATTGCATATTTAATTTTTTATGCACCTGCATATCTATATATACCCTGTCTTGTTCTTACAAGATTTTAAGGTAACACAAAGGTAACTAATAAGACAAGCTATATTAAAGGGGAAATCAAGCAGAATAGTAAAATGAAGTCAGAGAAGTCAATTAAGAAAATATATGCCTTAAAGCTCAATTTGACCCTAGTAGGTATAGGAGCCATTTTGAAAGGAATTTGTTCTAGCTGCATCTCTATCCTCTTCAACAAAACCCACTCAAATTAGATCAAGAAAATAGAGATAGGGGGATGTTTATGAATATAATTCTCAGAAAAAATCTGAGACTAGAAACTCAGAAGCACCCAGTCCAAAGAAGGGCTAGAACACCAAAGAGTGAAAAACAGAGGCCACTTTTTTTATTTCCAAGAAACCATCTTGTCTCTTTCTTCTCCTTTCCACTCTGTTTTCATCTGACTTAAACTCATTCGCCTTGCAAATGACCCTAAATGGTGTCTCTATTATTGAATCTCCATAACCTTTCTGTTTGTCTTTGCACAGCTAATTAGCTCAGCCTCTCGGTGTCTCATTTGCAAATATTTTGGAGAGAAAATTCATTGACCTAACTTGAGTAAGATGTCTACCTTAAGCCAGTCATTTCTGTGAATGAAAATGAGGTCATGTAATTTGGCTCCATTCAGGCCAACCATTTCAGTGTGTGGAAGGAGGTACTGTCCAGAGAAAAAGGCTGTAGGAGGGACTCCATCCATTATGTAAATGCATCTCTTACATAAATTCCAACATTGCTTCAAAGAATCGTAAATTTTTTTTTTTTTTTTTTTTTTTTTGGTTCTTGGTCCCTTTGGAGAGTATCATGGAGGACAGAGATCTTTTCACCTTAAAAGCCTCGTGAGGCACATTCAAAATCTTGCATGTGGTTCAGGTGGGTTCAGGAGGCTCTGGAAATTTGAGTTACATGACTTGAAATGTCCATAATATAAAGCAAGCCAACTATTTAGGAGAATCACACCCACATTATATTCAAATAATGCTGAAAAATTATGAGTATCCTTTGAAAATAAAAATTTGAAACTGCTAGGTCCTCCCACATAGCAGGCCCTGTACTAATTTCAGTAAGGGACAGGAAATGGTATGAGCCTAGATTTCCTCCCTCAACGAGCTCACAGTCTGCTGAGTGCATGTGTCAACGACTAGATTTAATGTGAGACATCCTCACTACAGGGCAGCAAAATGAGTAATGTGCTGTGGACTCTCAGAGGAGAGAGTGATTAATTCTGAATAAAATATAACACTTCACAAGCTTACATTTCTCTCCATGCAACATGATTGCATATATCATCATCATTTTGAAGAAACCTGGGCAATTCAGAAAAGTTTTTTATCCTTTTTGATTCATGAAATCCACACTACTGTGATATGCTATAGAGCAGAGAATGGGGGGCTTTACAGACTTAAGTTTATTTTACCACGCTGTTGCTCACAAACTATGGGTCTTTACATAAGGGGCCCTACTTCTCTGAAGCTCAGTTTCTTCACCTGGAAAATAGAGATAACTATTTTGCATTGATTTTTAAAGAAATAACGTTTAGAGGCCCCTGGGTGGCTCAGTCAGTTGAGCATCTGACTCTCAATTTCAGTTCAGGTCATGATGTCACAGTTTGTGGGTTCGAGCCTAGCAGCGGGCTCCTCGCTGACAGTGCAGAGCCTGCTTGGGATTCTCAGTCTCCCTCTCTCTCTGCCTGCCCCCCCCCCCATTGGCCCTCTGTCCCCCTCTCTCAAAATAAATAAACATTAAGAAAAAAAAAAAGAAATGATGTGTATAAGACACTTAGCATAGCCTCTGGAACATAGTAGGGGCCCTTAAACGCTAGCCGTTAATTTTATAGTCAGATATACACATTCTCTATCAGAAAGTATTAGGATTTCTAATATGGGAAAAGTTAAAATATTCTTTATGTTAGGACTCTATCAATCAGCTATTACCACATTACTACTGTATAACAAACTTCTCCCCAAAACCCAGTGGCTTACAATACCATTGCTCTGTAGATAGTCAGCTGGTCTAGGTCAGCTGAATCTGATCTGTTTTAGGAGGTAGATCAGTTGGTCTTGCCCCAGGTTAGGGGTTTCATTCAAGTCAGCTCCACATTTTTAATTCTGGAGCCAGGCTGGCCTAACAGACCTGAGCATGATCACGGAGAGTGAGCATTGCCATGCAAGCAGGCCTCAAACCTCTAACATCTCTTCGGCCAGAGAAAATCACAAAGCAAAACCAAAATTAAAGGGTGGTAAAGTGCACTCTACCACAATGAGGCCAATAATTCAATCTAGCACAGTCTCTGTGTAAAAGAAAAGTCAGAAGCTCAGCGAGCATCTGAGAAAGAGTACCGGAGAGCAGAATACACAGAGATGCAATTAGACTTCTCTCCATTATCCACAGCCTACTTAGTCATTTGGTGGCCGTCTTCTTCCTTGAGTGCAGGAACATGGGAAGAACTAGAAACACTGTAGCCTCTCTGCCTTCTGTGGCCCCAGGGCACAGTCTCCTTGCATTGACCACAGTCCACATGGTGCCCCTTCCTTGCGTGCCATGCAATGACTTCTCACACCAACCATCCAGAGTGAGGCCAGACTTTACAACTTAAGGGCACAGCCTCCACAAGACTGCCCTTACTTTAGACCTCAGCCATAAGTTTGGGGGTCCCCATGACACCCACAAGTCTGATTAGCTGGCTGCAAAATTGGGGGGTTCTTCTTCTCCCCATAGGTTCAGTGATTCATATCAACAACTCATTGAGGGAAGTGCTATACATATGATTCCAGTTTTATAATAGCAAAGGGATACAAATCAGAACCAGCCAAAGGGAGAGTGAGGTCTGGTGGGAGGATCCCCACACATCCATTGTCCTCTTCGTGGGGTGTCAGTTTGCCTTATCTTCCTGGCATATCAATGTGTGACAATATGCAGAGGATTGCCATACAAGGAAATCCACCTGAACTTTGGTGTCTAGAGTTTTTATTGGGGTTTCATTATTTAGACATGATTGGTGGAATCATTTGCCATGAAGTTGATCTCAATCTTTTTATTTTTCAAATTTCTCTTTTTTGAGATTTATTTTTGAGAGAGAGAGAGAGAGGGCAAGCAGGGGAAGGACAGAGAGAGAGGGAGAGAGAATCCCAAGCAGGCTCTGCACTGCCAGCACAGAGCCTGATGTGGGGCTTGAACTCATGAACCACGAGGTCATGACCCGAGCTAAAGTCAGGAGTTGGATGCTTAAACCAGCTGAGCCATCCAGATGCCCCAAGTTGATCTCAACCTTTGGTGTCATGGCATCTATATGCTGGATTATCATTTTATCACCAACTCTCTTTATGCCTGCCATCTGTCATCTTATTTGCATAAACCATCATTGCTATTATGAATAAAGACACTCCTATCAACTTAGGAAATCCCAACAACTTAGAGGATACATCCCAGGAACTGGGAATAAAAGCCAACCAAATTCTTTATTACAACCCGTCTTTGTCTTCCATTAGACTTCAAGTTCTTTGGGGCAGATGAGATGACCTCCTCATCTGTGCATACTTCACAGCTTGCAGCCTAGCACTGTCCCAGGCAACTATTGATTAAATTGGTAAAGGTAAAGCCTTAGGTGCACCTGGGTGGCTCATTCAGTTAAACCTCTGACTCTTGGTTTCAGCTCAGGTCGTGGTCTCGCGGTTTGTGAGTTCAAGACCTGCATCAAGTCTTCATGCTGACAGTGCAGAACTTGCTGGGGATTCTCTCTCCCCCTCTCTCTCTGCCCCTTCCCTGCTCACTCTCTCTGTCTCCAAATGAATAAATAAATAAATAAATAAACTTAAGCAAAAAAAAGGTAAATCCTTAGATAGTCATAGAGCTTTAGAGTAAAAGAGTTGGAAGAGACTTTGGAGACCACTTAGATATTCCAACACATTCATTTTATACTTGAGAAAAATGAAGTACCAGAGGGTTCAGGTGATTACCCAAGAACCCACCGAGCAAACTGAAGACCTACTTTAGAGTTTTATCATCCCAGACTGGACACCTGCTCCTACCACCCTACCCCTTCATTCATGAACACAAACCTCAGCATACACAGTCTACTTTCTTCCTTACATCAAAGAAACCAATGATTTGCTATGAAAAAGGAAAAGGTATCAGCTATGAAGACAAGAAGTGAGACACGACTCTTGTGTAAACCTTTGATGTAATGTATCTAATTCCTGACTTTTCCATGCTTCTTCCCTGCACTGCCCTAAGAAGTAAAGTACATTCCATTTTCAATAGCTTGTTAGAACATATGGCTCCTAAGAAGGATGCAGTCTGTTGTTTTTGTGGTTCTGTTTAATCTCTGCCTATCGCCTATCCTTTAAATTAAAAAAAAATACATAAACTCTAGGATCAAAGCTATAATACATTTTAATACTCTCATCTGGAAGCAAGACTGTTTTGAGTTATTTTTCCTAACCAAGCTTAATACACTCTAGCAGTTCTCCATTTACACACTTATCCAGCAGGGAACAGAACACACCTCTAGCATCTATCCTGGTACACTAAAGTGCTCAGAGAATGTTGGATGAATGAATAATAAAATCGGTACTTAAAACATAATCTCCAGCATATGAAGATTAATCTAGCCTGATGCCTCTTACTCTCCTTATCTTAAACTCTCTGCCTTCCTACCAGCACTGAGAGATCATAGTACTGCTTATCCATGTGGAAGGCCACCTTTCTATTTTACATACATTTCCTGGTCATCTTGTTGTGAAGAAAATATATGCACCATGAAATATGGTAAATGTATTATTTATAGAGCTTTTAAACCTATTACTTTTTGTTTCTGAAGGTGAAACAAAAGCATGGAAGAGGCAAAGGCTGGTAGCATTGGATATACACCTAAGCAATGTGCTTCCCTAGATGTAAACCCTGAGTTCATGTTTGCTGAATCTGAATCCTAACGGAAGTCTCAAGATAACAGGCATCTCAATCTTCTATTGTCAATAATGAAACTGTAATAGGGGAAAATGCATTTGTCTTTCAGTGAGTTCAACTCATGCCTACCCCAAACTGGCTCCTTACCGACCGGCCGGACAGCTCCTCTCTCCCCCTCTGCTGCTCTCAGTCTTTTTGAACACCTGTTTCACCTGCATTGTGCAAATCTGTGCATTTCTCTATGTGAAGAAGCAGCCCTGGTATTGTGAGGTCTACAGATACAGGTAAAGTTCAGTTTTTTTAGTTTTCCTTTCTGAAGGTGATACAACGAGTGCCCAATGTCACTGTACAACTTGGTTGAACATACACCCTAAATTTTTAATTAACAACAGTTGGGTCTCCAGGGTTCTATGCTACCAATGTCAGGATAGAACACCAAACACAGTTAATAGGTGGAGTCCTGGGGTGAGCCATGTCAGTGGGGGGGGGGGGGGGAAGATCTTCACATTGGTTGTTAATGTGTAGACTAAATGTGTTTAGTAAATGAATGCATTCATTCCCTGGTGGTTTGGTTATCATATAGACCAGAGGTCAGCAAACGTTTCTTACATAGGGCTAGACAGTAAATACTTTAAGCTCTTTGGACTAGACAGTGTCTGTTGCAATTACTCAGTACTACTGTTGTAGTGAAAAGCAGACATAGACAATAAAAAGTAGGTGTGACTATGTTCCAATAAAACTTTATTTACAAAAAGAGGTGTTGAGTTGGATTTGGCCTATGGACTTAGTCAGCTGGCCTCTGATTTACAAGAGAGATTGGCTTAAATTAGCTTGAGTTTTTCAAGCCTTGAGGTAAGGCTTGGACAAACTCCTCTTCACAGACTCCATGATGCTCCTGAAGCACCGGAGCCCCAGCATCCAGTGAAAGATTGAAAACTACTGAATGATGTCTAAGATTGCCATTTACACCCTAAATTCAGCAATTCAAGTATTATTGCTTGGAGTAGAGAATTCATTTTTGTCTCAAAACCAGATTTTTCTCCTCATCGGAAGGCATATATTCAGATAAGTAAAATTCTGAATCTGGGAGACAAGCAGGGATAGCTAAATGGATGATGGCTAGGTAGTCCTGCCTTTATCACTAACCCTGCAACACTAGATCTTAACTCTCTTATCTGCAATGTAAGTATAACAGAATAAATATATTTTTGTGTTAAACTCTATAATTCAGGCCTTCTGGTCTATCTGTCTTGTGCAAAAACATTTTGTGACTACTGATTATTTGTTTCATTAATGTACTCAGCAAACATTAATTGAACATCTACCATATGCCAAACACATTGTGGGACCCTAGGGAACCAAAGATATTAAGACTTAAGTCTATTTATTGGGAACTAATTTCATCTATAAACAGTTACAAGAGTAAAAAGTTTCAAGCTGAACAAGAAAGCTGATACAAACTAATTTGTGAGTTTGGAGATTAAAAAAAAATAAACATTGCAAATAGATCAATCTGGACTGGGAAGGCTCATCTTTTAAACAAATGTTTTTCTGAGGAACTCTTCTGTGGCATTTCTGTGCTAGGTGTTAAGGTGTTGTAAATTTGGGTAAAATCACAACAAAGTAAACCCAAAAGAGAAATTCCATATTCAAGGAACTCTCATCCCAGGGGTGGAAAATAAAAACATGTGAATGAATAATTGCAGAACAATGAGCTAAATACAGCACTAGAAGCAAGAACAGAGAGCAGTAGGCAAACTTTCCAGTGAACTAAAGACAACAGAGGGATGGAGACGGAATAGAGTATTCGACCCAGGCGTGTGCAAACTGTAGTACTTGGGGAACAGAAAATTTTCCTATGTGTTTGGAGTATAAGGAGCAGAGAAGGGCTGGCAAAAGATAAGGGCAGGAAGCCAGATTCGAAGATTTCTGGGCTTGCCTGAGAAGTTGGCATTTAATTTATTAGCAAAATAGAGCCACTGACACTCAGAAACAGGAGAGGGTCATTTTTGGATCCTCAGGAAGAGAGTGATATAGAGCAGGCAGATTCATACTCAGGACCTAAGGTAGTAGGCTTATATTAGTCCTCAGAAGAGAAAACAACACATACATACTCTCTCTCTCTCTCTCTCTCACACACACACACACACATGTGCCCACCACAACCCTCCCCCAACATGCACGAATGCACACACATGGGCAGCCATGGTTCATTTGTTCTGAACTGAAAGGAATTTCATAGAAAATTATCATCCAAGCCCTTTCAACACAAATCACTTGTTCTAAATGGAATGAGAGACAAAGAATAATTTTGACTTGTTCTAAGTGTTATTTCTGCTTTGTCATTGCAAGAGGTGAACAAAATATGTCTTGGTAGTTACTGGCTGGGACAATCTGAAAGCTGAGACCCCATGGCAGTGATAAACTTTTTTTGTTTTCCCGCCACCTGGATAAAAATAGAATAGAAAATCCTATAAATGTTGGCGATTCTCTTGTAGTGAGTGCTTTCTGGACAACCAAAGTAATTTCTCAATGAATATGAGTTTGGAGAGAAATGGGACTGAAAATACAACGCTGATTCCTGGTTCAGTTTTAAGTTTTGAGAGTACCACACTGTGGCCCCTCACCACCATCAACTGTATCACAGCAGCGTTTATCTTCTCTAAGGGAAAGCCATTTCGAAAACCCATCTACACAAACTGTGAGTATATGAAGTTTAATTTTCCTTCCATTTCCCCACCCTCCCCAGGATTGCAGTTCAGTGGTAAAGTGATGGCTGAACTCTGGAATGAAGTATCTACAAATGGTTGTATAATGCTTTTGTGACTTGCTCTCATTCTTACAAGCTCTCCCTCTAGTTATCCACCATTTTTTTTTTGTTATTTTCTTTCACTTTCTGTATTTTCTCAGCTTTATCTTGCAATTAAAAAAGAGGGGTGCCTGGGTGACTCAGTAGGTTAAGCGTCTGACTTCGGCTCAGGTCATCATCTTGCAGGTCCTGAGTTTGAGCCCCACATCAGGCTCTGTGCTGACAGCTCAGAGCCTGGCTGGCGTCTGTTTCAGATTCTGTGTCTCCCTTTCTTTCTGCCCCTCCCCCAATTGCACTCTGTCTCTCTCTCCCCAAAATAAATACACGTTAAAAATTTTTTTTAAATGTAATTCCATTAAAAAAAAATGTTTTTTAATGGAGTATTGAAAGATAATTTTCATGAGTGGTAGAAACCTGGGCAGGAAACTCCTTATGTGCAGATACACACATGCATTATTAAATAGTTACGAGTCCTGTCCTGTTGTGTCATCAAGAATGATTTTGAGTATATATATCCAGATACTTTGTAAAAGACTTTTCTAACCAATTCAGATACAACTTGACCTCTTTGTAGCTTCACAACATTGGGCAAGTTACTTTATTCTGTGCATTTCTTGAATCACCAGTGAGGATGAACACATTTTCATGATTTTAGCCATCTCTTCTCTGAATTGCCTACGTACATTTTTATCCATTCTTTTCCAACAGGGTCACTCTTCTATTTCTTATTTATTTGTATGAGTTTATTCCTTTGCGATTTTCTTCCCATTGCCTTTAGGCACAGAGAGGTTTTTCCCATTGCAAAATCAGGTAGATTAGAATTTCTCTTGTTTTTTAAATTTCTTTTATTGCTTTTTAAATCTAATGTTAATTTCATCATACAGTTTGAAGTAGAGATCAAACTACTTTATCTAACTAGTGGTTCGTTTTCCCAGCAGATTTTACTTAATATTTCTTTTCATCATTTATTTCTCAACCGATTATATGCCACCTTTATCATACCTACATATTCATGTATATTTATGGCTTCATTATATACATAATTTATATTATGTGAGTTTTTATATTTGTTATATACTTACATATTAATTTATATACAATTAATTAGTTCCTAGACTATCTTTTCTGTCTCATTAACATGCCAGCTTATTCTTGGTCTATCACTATACTTTAAAAATTATAGTTTCATTTATTTAGCTATAGTTTTATAATAAGTTTTAATAAGCAGTTAGATTGATGTATCTTCATTACTCTTCAGTTTTCAAACATTTTTTACTTCTCTTTCTTATTCATCTTTCCAGATAAACTCTAGAATAAATTGTAAGGCTTTTTTAAAATTCCTTTTTTGAATTTTGATACTTTGGGGAAATTATAATGTTTACACAATTAAGTCCTTAGTTTTAAAGACATACTATATTATGCTTCTCCATTTGTTCATTCTTTATTTAAAAAAATTTTTTTTAATGTTTGTTTTTGAGAAAGAAGGGGGCAGGGCAAAGAGAAAGCTGAAGCAGGCTCCAGGCTCTGTGCTCTCAGCACAAACCCCTAGATGGGGCTTGAACTCAGGAACTGTGAGATCATGACCTGAGCTGAAGTAGGACACTCAACCAACTGAGCCACCCAGGCCCCCCAAATTTTATAGCTTTTTGATATCTGCATTTCCTGTTGGATTGATTTTGTGTGTGTGGGTAGTGTTTTGTTAGGTTTATTATTAGGCTTGAAAACTCTGACTTTTTCTTTCCTGGGTCTATTCTTGACAATTTGCAAGAACCCAGTAAAATAATCTGGCTCTAAATCCTTCCTTTGAAAGATTTGTGTTTTTTTTAAAGGACTGATTTGTTACCCTCTTTCTATTATTTTCTTTTCTTTTCTTTTCTTTTCTTTTATTTTATTGTTTTAATGTTTATTTACTTTTGAGAGAGAGAGAGACAAAGTGTGAGTGGGGCAGGAACAGAGAGGGAGACACAGAATGCAAAGCAGGCTCCAGGCTCTGAGCTGTCTGCACAGAGCCTGACAGGGAGCTCAAACTCAGGGGCTGCCAGATCATGACCTGAGTTAAAGTCGGACACTTAGCCGATTGACCCACCCAGGTGCCCCAAATTATCCTCTTTTTAAACTGTGTTTTCACATAACAAGTTTTCCCCCAGATATTTCTAGTTCATTGAGATTATTGAGTCTCAGCATAAGATTTTGAGTCGTATGTTCTTATAATTTTATTTCCTTTTATAACTCTTTGAATATTCTCATCCTGTATGTGTTACCTTTTTCATATATTCTTACAAGAACGATATTTTTGCTGGTTTTCTTTAAAAGACCAGTTCTCAGATTTAATAAATTCTGTATGCTTTCTCTTTTCTAACTTATTAATTTTGCTGTTTTCATTCTTTTTCTTCCTTCTTACTTTCTCTGAAAAAATTGTAATGTTTGAATTGACTTTATAATGTAAGTATTTTCTTTTGATTCTTGTGAAACAAGAAAATCATTCAAGATCAACAAAGTTTGGGCCACGTTCTTTACATTTTCACATGTCTCTAATTATGACTTGATTTCTTCTCTGACCCACCTAGTTTTCAGAATAGAGAGGTTTCCTTTTCAAGTGGAAAGGGATTTCGTTTTCATTCCTCTAGTCCTCTTTATTCAACAGTCTGCAAATGGACTTGATTTGCTTTTTTGTCCCAGCTGATGTTTTGAATTTTGTGTTAAATCTGTATGTTAGAAGGGATTTTTCATTAAATTTAGTTAATAATTTCTAGTTTTATTGTCCTGATCAGAGAACCTGGCCTGTAAAATTTCTGCTCTGGGGAATTTACTATAGTTTTGCCATCGTATGGCATAACCTGCAATCTGTAATTTTCTAAATAAGTCATAGATATTAGAAAAGTAAGCCTCATTCCTATTCCTAAATTAGAAATATACCTTGACTATGTTAAACTAGTTTTAGTAATTATTTACCATTCTATCTATTGTCACTACCACACCCCATTTTTTTTTGGTACAGCTGTTTTTTCAAAGGTTTTGAGAGCATGCTAAGACCTTCCTTTCATTTTATATTTTCTATAAACTTCTTCCTGATTTTCTTATGATATTTTTTAGTTTTGATTCAGTGTTTGATAATGCCCTTGGCTCTTGTCACAACAAATCAAGATTCTGCTTTATGTTTTAAGCTAAATCACTTATAGTCCTTTTTTTGATTGTGAATGTATTTTACAAGGAGGATATGATATATTACTTTGGCAAGTACTTTAGTTTGAACAGTAACTACAAAGCTTTTTACATACATTGAATTAAGTGAGAACCGAATTAGTTACATCATAGTGACTTAAAGCTTGTGGGTAAACTCAAGTCCTACATCGAAAATAACTGAAAATCTTAAGTTAAAAACAAGTTTTATAAACAAATATTCTAACAACAGAATCTCCTAATAAGTCACTTAGTCTCAAAAGTCCTTGGAACTTTCTATTACAATATCAAGCAATTTTATTTTCAACTCTGTATCTTTCTTGATAGCCTTTGGCAGATCAACTTTATAATGAGACGATCTAGAAAGAATACAAACTTAATCTTTATGGAAACAGATGTGACTATTTGCAAACCCTTCCCTTCCTTGCAAACAATCTGTAGTGTCTTGCCCAGGACATGTCTTCCCAAATGACGTGTGCAAAAAGAGTACCATTCTTTCAAGCTTCCTCATCAACAGCAACTGATCTAGGGAGGCAACAATCACTTCCGTTCATCATTATGTTCTCCAATCAAAGCTGAATTACATGAAGGCTTTATAATTTTCCTTCCACACTGGTCATTCGTGTGCCCACCTGGCCTGCTTTTCAGATCATTAGTCTAAGGACGGTGTGATGTGTCCAGCACTCCACTCAGTTGCTGTGACTACCAGGCCTTTGTCAGAATGGACACTTGGGGCATCATCTTCTTCCCAACATCTGGGTCCCTGGGACATGGAAACAATGACATAAATGAAAAATCCACACAGCCATCTCCTGGGCTCTTCTTACCCAGCTGCACACATTATTTTGGGAAATAAGCGATCCTGGTGCCCCTGCTTTTTCTTCTCTCTGCTTCACACCCCTCCCAAGCAAGCCTGGCTCTTCTTCTGGGAGGTGTGGCATCTAGCTGTATATATCAAGTGAAGCTTGGATGAATATGAGGGGGTGTGTAGGTGCACAGGGGTGAAACAGAGCTTTGATGTCTTCACAAAAATAGGGCCAGCTGCAGCGGCACGGTCATCTCCGATTTTTGGTTCGTATAGACCTGTATAGAGGTGGGGGCTGGCAGGCCATAAACCTTGGAATAAACGAGGTAGAGAGAATATAAGAGAACATCCAGTTTGTTTGTTTATAAATTTTAGAGCGTGTTAGGATCCTTTATATCATGGCAACACTGATGAAATCCAATTGTTCGGGCCTGAAGGTGCTAATCTCATCAGAAAACATTTGTAAGGCCCATCTACAAAGTGTGTAAAAGCTCTGTGGATGCAGACGTGGGTAGGGCCGGAGGGATAAAAACAGTGGTGTTGGCACAGTGCATCCTGGGAAGTTTAAGCTTCCTAAAGCAAAGCCATTCGGGCAGGTTGGAGAGAAAGAACCCAGCAGATGTACATGATAGCTCCTCATTCTTTCAATTCAGAGTCCTACAGAAGGGCATACAAAGTCACTTTTAAGAGGTTACAGTCTAGTAGATGCATAAAGATCTTGCAAAGCAGAGTGTTACATAACCATATGAAAGAAAACTTTGTGAGAGAGGCCTGGGTAGTCCTTAAAAAGAACGTGGTATCTGAATTGGGCTCTTTAAGAAAAATTTAAGAAAAACTGCCAAGACATAAAGAATATCCGCTATACAGGGTACTTTGTGAACAAAGTCCTCCATGGAGGTAGCAGGTTTGTGATTTAACCCCCCTCCAACACATAAGAAAGAGCAATAAGAGACTAGAACAGAAAGGCAGATGGAAATTGGATTCCATTCAAGGAAGACCTTGAATATCAGTTGAAGACCCTTGGACTTTATTCTCCAGGCAACAAAGAATGCAATGATACTAAGAGGACTGACCGTTCATCCATTCATGCACAATTCACCAGACACGCAGTGATAAAGCACTGGGGCTTCTCTGGTGACCCTTCACGTAGGCTGGTCACTGCAGGGCGTCCCGGCCCTCCCGGACTTCTCAGCTGACGTGACTCCTTTATGGAGTGTCCTGTATTAGATCAGCAGTTTTCCATAGCACGCCTTTCAAAGGAAAGATGTGAAGCTGTCACCTTTGTCTGGTAAGCATTAGAACATATTTTAAAACATATGAGGATCTATCAAAACATCTGAAGATAGAGCCGATATTTGCCCAACAGAGATAATTGATTCTGCAGTGTGTGCCAAATTATATGAAACATTCGTTTAGCATCTAAAAATAACGTTTGGTGTTTCTTCAGATATATTCTCATTTCTGCTGATATCTGCCTTGGGCCTCACAGTTTTCATTCTGTTTTCTGACTTTCAAGATATATATCGTGGAATGGAGGTAAGTGGTATTCATTTCCACCTCTGGAGTGACTCATATGTGCAATGGGACCATATTTGCACTGTAATTTGCAAGTCAGGTATTACCGTATTCTCTCCAACCATTTCATGTTGTGAGGCTATTCTGACTTCCTAGAGGAACAAATAACTCATCACACATATGCTAACCTCTGCTTGTTCCCATATCATCTGTATTATCAATCTAGAACATTTATCCTATTCACACCTAAAAATGCTGTTTGGATACTTTATTCATCCATGTTATGCTAATATGATAAATTGATGTGCTAATTCAGTAATTCTTCAAGTGTCGTTTTTTAAACATATAGTAGAAATCCTTTATAATGTAGTTGTAAGGAGTAAGAAAAAGTAGACCTGTAGGCCAATCAGGTTCTGTCTGTCAGACATTGACTATGGGGAGTTTTATTTCAGTGGGCATCACTTAACCCAAGGGGTGGTGGGTTAAAATAAAATTTAAGAAGAGGTCATTGAACCCATTCTTAGAGCCAGCATTGTGGGAGAAATGAAAGAGAGGGATTGACTCTTGCAGTCTATAGTTTTGTTGAGGACATTGTGTCCTATGCGAGTGAAATGATGACATGGCCACCTGGGACCACCTGTGCTTGTAGAGGGTGTAGGGAGAAGTGGGAAGAACACAGGAAGGAGGAGCTCTCACGGGGCCTGTACCCTGTACCATCATGGAGGGCCTCATGGTGGAGGCTCAACTTGATCTGGGTCCACAGGATAGGCTGGATTTTGCTAGGTAGGAGGTAAGGGTATTTCAAACCAGGAAAACAGCCTGAGCACAAGCAGAGAAGGCTGCAAGAATCTCTTTTGTCTTGGAAATGCAAAAGAATGTAAGGTGGCCGAAATAAAAATCGAAAGCAAGACTTGTTTCACAGAATGCTTGGAGGATTGGCAAAGCCTGAGGCAACATGCTGTGGAATGTGAGGAAGGCGTGGTGTGGCTGGACAAAGGTGGCCAGGGGAGTTTGGGCTTTCTCCTGAGAGCAACAGAGAGTCAATGAAGATATCTGAGCAGGCTTTCCAGCAGGGCTTTTAGGACAGCCTAATTACGTGATGGCAGCCTAATTACGTGATGCTATATGCTTGAGCAGAGAGTCTATGGAGGGAGATGCAGTTAGGAAATGAGAACCTAGACCATTTAGTCACTTACAAGACATTATGAAGCTCCAGAGCATGCTTGGCACTAGCGAGCCCAAGATGTGTAAGGCGCGTGGGCACAGCTCTCAAGTAGTTCAGAGGCTAGGAGGGAAGACCATCCCGTGGGCAGATAATTCCAAAGCAGTGTGACAAGTGTTTTCCAGGCCAAGGGATGGAGAGGAGTCCTCTCAGATCAGGGCAGGAGCAGCAGGGAGGGGAAGGACCAGGTTCTCCACTACGCTCTGACCCACTGCCAGATCTCACAACAGTCTCCAGACAGCTCTGCACCCAGGTGCTCTGTCTCACAACCCTGAGAAAGGCTGTCTCTACATGACGGGAGAAAATAAAGCGCAATAACCCGTATCTGACTGGGGATGAGAATTGCAAGGGGGCAATCAGATGCTGTGGAGAATCTGTGGTTTTAGTCCCAACAACAGCTCAGCCCCCATATTTGACTTTGGGATCAGAAAGGGAGTTGTGGGAGTAATCTTTTGCCACTGATGCCAGCATGGGAAGTTGTAGTGTTAATACCTATCATTTAATCATAATTGGTGGCCAATAGGTACCCTTGAATCCTTAAAAGGAGGTGGGTTGTGTGCGTTCAACGTTGATCAAGCCGTTAGACTTAGGGCTGGGAACCTTGGTTCGGAAAGTTTCCACCTAGTATCAAAAGTAACTGGTAACCTCTGTGCCCTTTATGTTTTACTCATACGTCAATTTCACTGAATGAATGAACTCCAAGTAGATTTTAACTTTGGGAGGATTAGAAGTGATAGCAATATTAGATGAATGACTTAATCCTGCATCCTCTTACCTCCATTTGAAAAGATAAAAATGAAGAGAGACACACAGGTTCCAAAGTGTTTTGTCTCATGTCTGTGACCCATGGCACATTTTACCGAATGTTTACTCTCAGGCAGTGGAGGAAACACAGGCCAAGAGGCAGTCAGTTCTGATTTGAATTCTGGCTCTATTTATTGATTGGCTTTGCATCCTTAGGCAACGCACTGACCTCATCTGTGAAGTGGAGAAAGCAATGCCTACCCTCCAAGCTCAGAGAGCTGTTACAAATACATAAATTAAATAAGATAATGTTTATGTGTGTGTGTGTTCAAAATTTAAGGTCTGCATGGTATAAAGGTAAGATTCTTTTTTTAACAGTTTATCCCAACACTGACATCATGGAGGGTTTCGATTTTGGTGGCAGCCCTCACCCAATTCTGTGTGGCCTTCCTCATAGAGGTAAATTTCTGTACATCTCTTACACTCTTTCTGGGAAAATAAACAAATAAAGGGTCTCATTCTCAACACATACCTGTTTTTTAGATGGACCGTTTTTGTCTCCCAAAGTGATAGTTATTAACGGTTTATAAGAACTGTGCATGTTCTCTTTGGGGGAAACTCTTGGAGAGTGATTTAAACTTCTCTAAAGGATGCATAGAAATGTTCTCAGGATCCATGTTTAGCATGGAAGGCAAAACATCAAATTAACTCTAATTTTTGTCTCCCATGAAGGCATCGTAGTGTATTTTTCTAGTATTATCAATAAGCTAGTAGAGACTAGACCAGGTGACCTACAAGCTCTAAAATTCAATGAGACCTTTCAGCGTGAAGAGCTGTCTTCAGAAGGGCTTCCTTAATTAAGAGTGGAAGGAAACCATTGCTCATCTAGTCAATTCTTACTCTTGAAAGTCTTCCCCTATAGTATTTTTCTTCTATTCACTGTCATTAAATGACTTTACCTACTCAGTGAAAGTCCTGGGTATTATTTTTTTTAAGGGACCGTTAAAAAAAAAAAGATTCATGTGTTGTAAATCCCTTGGGAAAAGGGTTCAAACAAATCTATATAAATATATGTGTGTGTGTGACACACACATCATTGTATACAATGAGTGTAAAATTTCTCATACTCTAAGGAATTCCATTTGAGACTATATATATTTTTACGTATTTTATTTTTTTTAAGTTTTTATTCATTTATTTTGATAGATAGAACACGAGTGGAGGAAAGGCAGAGAGAGATGGGGAGAGAGAGAAAATCCCAAGAAAGCTCTCTGCTGACAGCACAGAGCCCAATGTAGGGCTCGATCTCACAAACTGTGAGATCACTACCTGAGCCAAAAATCAAGAGTCAGATGCTTAACCAACTGAGTAGCCCAGGTGCCTGAGACTATAGAGATTTTTAAATAACCCAAAGGGGGAGAAAAAAAGCCTACATGTATGAAGGTATTCATCGTAGTATTATCTATGGTGGTAAAATTTTATTTTATCTTAATTATAAAACATTTTAATGTTTATTTATTTTTGAGAGACAGAGTGTGAGCAGGGGAGGGGCAGAGAGGGAAAGAGACACAGAATAGGAAACAGGCTCCAGGCTCTGAGCTGTCAGTACAGAGGCTGATGCGGGCTCGAACTCATGAACCATGAGATCGTGACCTGAGGCAAAGTTGGACGCTTAACCAACGGAGCCACCCAGGTACCCCTATGGTGGTAAAATTTTAGATTCAACCTATATGTTCAAAAGTAGAGATGCTGTTTGTTTAAATCAATCGTTATACACCAATTTGAAAAAATGGTATAGGATCATTAAAAGTGATTATTGAGAAGACTATGGCTACATGTGACAGAAAGTCTAGCATAACCAGAAGTGGAATGCAAAATTTGACCATTCCTATTATAAATGTGTAAACATTGTGAGTGCATGTGAACATAGAAAAAAAGAGAACCCTCCCCAAACGGAAAGCAAAACCCATTTGATTTCTAGAGTTCCTCCATTCATTCAACAAACCATCAGGGGGCACCTTGTAAGTGGCCTGTGGCAGGTAGCAGTGATTTTTTTTTTCCTTTTCTCGATTTTGAGTATGTTATTTTGTTATCATTTCAGTCTGGCAGTAAAATAATTCTAGGTGAATCACCAGCCAGGATTTAACTAGGAAATCTGTAGAAATGAAAGGCTGTAAGCTTTTGGTGTGAACACAAGCACACTCCCTTCTCAAGGGAGAGAACCAGGGAGCTGCTAGACTTGGTGGGGACAGCAGGGAGTAAAGTTGCCGCAGAAGCAGCTTTAAATAAGTACATCTGAGAGGCCCCGGGAGGGCAGTGAGCACCCTGGCTGCAGGGGAATGTGGAAGGATGGTTTGATTGTTTTCTCCACCTGATTTCTCAGGATTTCATCCTTCAAAATCGAAAGCTCTGGCTGTGGATCAAAAAAGAATTTGGATTCTATTCTAAAAGTCAATATAGGCACTGGCAAAAAACACTGGCAGAAGATTCCACCTGGCCTCCCACAAACAGAACGGATTATTCAGGCGATGGTGAAAATGGATTCTACATCAACCGTGGCTATGAAAGCCCTGAACAGATTCCAAAAGCGAAACTCGAATTGGAAGGCCAAACCACAGAACAGCATTTTTGGACCAGGCTGTAATCAGAATTATTGTCATATGGGGTTAACAGCATCTCCTTGCTCCCAGAAACTAACATATTGTGGAGAGGTGATGGCAGTCTACCTCTACCTTTCTTTATCCATCAGAGAATTCAAGGTGCATTTCTCGATGTATTGAACCTTGCAAAAAAGAACCTTAAATATGCTTATTTTGACTGTATCCTCCACTACTGAGGAAAAACATGAACTTCCTCGATTGTCTTTTTTTTTTTTTTCCTTAATATTGCATACCATTATCCTGGCTGAAATGCCCAAGCTTTTATGGTAGTGAAATTAGTGATATGAACATCAGTAGAAGGAAAATTCAAGAAGAGTTTGGTCTTTGAAAGTTTCACCAATATATCTTTATTTTCACAGACAAATAAAAGAATGTGGGGGGAAAAAGTCTTTCTGTCAATAAATTATCACAAGTTTACTGAACCTTATATTCACTTGCGAAGACCATTTATGTACTTATCTTTGCCCAAGGTCACAAAATTCCTCTTTTTGCTTCTTTTGTATGGCTTTAATAAAGAAAGAAGAACTGAGATTTCCTTCAGAAAAATTAACTCTGTAATAAGTAGAAAATGATGGAGGTGCCTGTTAACTGCCTGTAATCTTGGCTTGGGCACAGCTTATATCTAAGCCAACTCCACTGATGTTGGCATCACCCAAAGTATATTGTTTTGGGAGCAGTGAGCCTGAAAGTCCGTGGTAGATCACAAAGATAATGGGACAAATGTTAAACTATACTTTTCACTTAAAGAAGCATGACAGTTTTATTTATTTTTTGCTATGGACAGATGAAACCCTCAGGTTCTAAGTCAAAAAGTTGGTTCAAACTCAGCATTGCTCATCTTAAAACACAATCCTGGAGTAGGGACTCCTAATGTTTGTGTCTACAGCATGACAAGCATCAGGCTGCTGAACGACCTCAAGTCCCATTTCATCTTTTCATTATTTTACTCAATTATGTGCGCACTAATGGCCACAAGAAAAGGTATATCCTCTGTAAATATATTCTGTACGCTATTACCTTTAATATATATCTACCTCTCGGTGACCTTGAGAGGACATACATCTCTAGTGAACCTTTTAAATTAGCTAGTAGGCTTTCCTTGTGACCATAAATTGAGTTTTGCTAATTTAACATATCTTTAATGGCTCATAGGCAATTAGCTAACCAGTTCTATCCCACGAGCTTCAGTTATGTGCCTAACAGTGATAGATGCATTCAATAATACCTTTATAATTCTGTAATCCTTAGAGCTGAAAAAATGTTTTTAACATTTCAGCAATGCATTGCTGTATATAGTACTATACACTTTGTTATACACACCAGCAGCATAAATGCAAATTCCTATAAAAACAAACCCTTTTTATTTACACTTTATTTGCTTTTTAACCTTTTCTTGGGTGGATGGCTTTAGAGAGGGATTATTTTAAAATGTGTCTAATTTAGTGACTACCAATGAAAGATGAAAAGACAAAGCAGAATTCTAGATTAAGAAATGTATGCCAACCTAAAATATATGGCAGCTCAGATTTCTTGAACTGGCGTTATTTGTATTTAGTAATTTGACCTTCAGAATCAGAAGATTCAATTGACACACTATGACATTTAGATAACATAAAAAGATTAAAAAAATCTTTATTCAATAAATGTACAGCCTCCCTTGCCCAGTTTTTCCAACACCCTATTAGTTATCTGATAGATGATGATATTTATTTCATAGATCTTTTTTTGTGTGTGTGTGGGGAGGGCACATAATAAAGTTGAACCCTATGCTTGACCTTGCTGAAAGTACTCTCAGAGAAGGGCTTAATAGTCTTGGAAGAAATGTTTGATAAAAGCACAATGAGCATGACCCTGGGCAGTCTTAAGCTGCCCATCATGAAGAATGGACATTTTTATGGGAAAACTGATGACTACCTTTGTGAGCTTTCCTCTCAGGGTGAACACCACTGGAGCCTGAACACAACCTATGTGGAAAAGATATCATCGAATTCAATTTAGAAGTGCATTTGTGACCCAGCACAGCTAGGACTGCCTTGTGGAGTGGAGGGGTCTAGAATTCACTAGTAAGGTTTGACCTGAAGATCCTCAGGAGGTCCTTTCTGTCTCCACTTCCGTTCCCTCTCCCATCGGCTGGTGTGGTAATCCCACCACACCCGAGTCTCCTGCTTTGGGTAAAATTTGCCCTCTGCAGTCATACTTTATTAAAAGGTAAGCACACCCTGGGAAAGGTAACACATTAAGCTGATGCCAATTTCACCCTAGTTTGACAATATTAGAAAAATTCCTTTCTTTTTTTTTTTTTTACTATTACTTGAAAGGAGAGCATAAAAGGAAGAAGAAACTTAATGTAGAATAAAAATGAAGGGGTGACTTTGGATCATGGTATCCGGTAGAAGACACCCACCTCTCCCAGAGGACAAGTGGAGGAAGAGGGAGTTTGGGAGTTATCTGGAGACAGAACTGGTGTCATAAGAAAGGGAACGGATTAGACAGGGAACAAGGAAGAGAGATGGGGTCCCTATCATTGATAGGGTCATAGACCCTATCTATTCATTGAGTCTTCTGTTTAGTTACTTTATCTACCACGTTCCTTATTCCCTGATCATACCCTCTCACCCCCATTTAATTGAACTTTTTCTTTATTTAATGTCATGCTTTTAATTATGACATAAGAAGGATATCATTGCTTAGCAGTGTGGTTGGTAGG
Organism: Panthera pardus; assembly: GCF_024362965.1. Taxonomy (NCBI): domain Eukaryota; kingdom Metazoa; phylum Chordata; class Mammalia; order Carnivora; family Felidae; genus Panthera; species Panthera pardus. The sequence goes on from NW_026526773.1 coordinate 45,706, forward strand.
GTAATGTTACAATGTCTGATACAATCCTAGGGTATTGAGACCTGCATTCACTTTTTTTCCACCTGCTGCCAACAGGAATTACATTGGGAACATATTAAAAAGTAATTTGTTTCATTCAACATATAATCAACAAAATGCAAGGATAAAATCATGACACTCCTTGACTTACAGTAAAAGCCTTAAACAGTAACAGGAGATATTGTTTTCTAAAAATGGCATTTCAAACCTACATTTAATGATCTCTTGTTAGGGTTAAAAGGGTCAAACCCCCGAAATACTTCAAAGAAAACAATGTAGCTCCGTAGAACAGAACAACCCACTCTTGCTGTTCACTCCTGACACATACTCCTGACAAATGAGTGACTTCCAGGGAAATCTGGATCCCAAACACCAGAGCAAAGGACCCCAGCTCCCATCCGCCCCACCCCCATCTGCACAGGAACTAGGAGCTAGGAGTCCACCCTCAAATGGATTGTGAATCAAAGCTCCTCAAACTGCCTAACCAAATGCTCAATTTCCCAGTTTCTTTTTTTTTTTTTAATATGAAATTTGTTGTCAAATTGGTTTCCATACAACACCCAGTGCTCATCCCAACAGGTGCCCACCTCAATGCCCATCAATTTCCCAGTTTCTTTTCTGTTCAGTTAGATGTCAATCTGAACAATTTGGGAATCTTAACATTTCTTTTAAAACCACATACAAATGGCTCTTCATTCCTCTGGCAAGTACAAAATAGCCCACCCTCAGGAGAAAGGAAACCAATATTTATGGTAAAAGATAAAATATGATGTGATTGTGTTAAGATCTTCCGCTGGCTTGCTCAAAAGGCTACTGCTTCTTGTTTAAGCTGCCACAGCAAATCTCTGCTGGTAGGGAGAAAAATTTCCACGGCTCAATAATGAGATAACATCAGTAAGCAATTTATTAAAGAGACTGCCATCCATCACTGGAATTTTGAACAATAATGATGCATCGAAAATAAGTATTCCCAGTTTTTTTTTTTTCCCTCCTCACAAATTCCTTCAATTCCAATATCTCTTCAGTAAATTGTTAATAGTATTTTGCTCTTTGTCTTTTTGGAAACAAGCCCAGGAGTGAGAAGACACCAGCAGCAGCTGTCACAAACCCAATGGTACTTATTGCTTGGTTGGCCTATAGAGAAATGAGAAACAAAAAACACCACAGCTTATTCTAAAGGCACCTCAGTGTCCTAAATCCAAGCAAACTGAAGACCCTTTCAATGACACCAGAAAAATTTAAAGCTTCATGCCAAATTAAGTTCTGTGTGAAGATGAATAAGTTTATAATTTTTATAATTATGACAAAGAGATAGTTAAATACATGTAGGTATACGTTTCTCATATTTTTATGGCCCCCAATAGTTTATAACTCATGATGGCACAATTCCTAATAATCATCATAGTACATCTGGGAGGTAGTGTTACTCCTATTTGGGAAAACTTGGTAAGGTAAGTGATTTGCCTGAGGTCATACCACCAACATGTTTAGATATGGGTTGAGCCATGAACCATGTGTTTCTCTTCCAAACAATCCCTACCTCCTTAATACACCCTAGTTTGGTCTATACCAGAGTGAATATCATGTGTGTGTGTGTGTGTGCGCATGTGTGTTCCTGACTCAAGAATGTCTACTAGAGAAAGAATTCACAGATGTAATCTAAACTAAATACCTCTATGCTCTTATTTGGTAGCTACAATTTCTCTTTTGATAAACAAACTTCAAAAGAGGTCGCTACTGATGTTAACTATTGTGTCACAAATTAATTTCTCATGTAGACAAACTAAAATAAACTACTCTCAAGCTCAGTTGTCCATAAAGGAGTTCAGACGTTTGTAGCTTTAAGGGTATTAATCATCATGATGAGGGATCTAATAAATATTCATGATTTTCATGGCACTCAGCTAATATTGCCTTCCATCTGCATGAGTTTGCATGCAGTTTTATGACCCAAAGGTCATATTCAGATGCTTCAGAGTCATCAGACATTCTGAAAACAACAATTGTTCTCTGGGATTGAAGAAATCAGGCTTTCAAATAAAGCAAAACATTTTCCCCAAATGATTCCAGGGACCAACCCAAATGCTGGAAAGCCTGACCCAGATCACATTTGAGCATGCCTTCTCTCTAACCCACAGGTCTCCACCACAGAGCCTGCCACCCCTACGTGACTGCCACATAGTGCTGCCTCCCTACCTGCAGCTTCCCTGTGGGAACCAGACCGCAAGGGCCTGGCCAATGACAGGAGCATTTACTCCATTTATATCACCCTGCGGTCTGCAGGGACAAGGCCAGGCACCAAAACTCCCTGCTGTGCCACCATCCCCAGCTGCCAGGGAGAGTGGCAGCTGGCGAACAAATGACAAATGCTATTTTACTTTACAATCCTAACTTTATGTGGTTGCTTGATTATTTTACTCATAATTTTTAATTAGTCACCACCTAAGTTATTTCCCGGGGAAAGAGTCAGAATTTGCTGCAGTCCAGAACTACCCATGGGGAGCCAGGGGGACAGGCAGATACAAGACAGAGGACAAAATTCCAAAGAGAGGCAAAATCAGTAATCAGATAGTCAATCGGATAATCAAGCCTAACTCTCATATAATTCCAGGCAGATGCTGAGATCCCAAGATCTGATACAGGGAAATGTGGTGGTGGCGGGGCAATGAACAAATAGGAAGATGCAATTGGTATCTTTAGAGAGAGGAGTCAAATGGCAGTAGGGTACAGCCCTGGGGAAGATCCTGTGGGCTTCCCAAATCCCAAACACATTTAAAATTATATTCTAGACGGCAAAATCCTGTGACAATCCCTTGGCGTTTTGTGTATTGGGATCTGCTAAACGCAGACCTAACTCACTGGGTATCTTTCAGCCAGTAGAAATACAAGAGATGAAAGAAATCCCACAGATCTAAGAGGCCTGGGGAAAGCAATGTGATCCTAAGCCAAAATCCCCTGACAGCACACAGGCCAGATACAATTACAAGGAAACTATTTCCTATAGTGCACGCGGTTTCCCAAATCCCAAACACTTACTTCAAGTTACATTCTAGATGGCAAAACCCTGTGTGATTGGGACAATCCCTTGGCGTTTTGAGTAACAGGATCTGACTTGCAAGATTGTAACATCTCAGAATGTTCTCAGAACCTATATGAACACGAGCTTTTATTTCACAATTTAGGATTATAAAGTCACCTAAGCTGACTCTTCATACTTTTATCCTTTACAGGGCTTTCTGACTGTGGGCCATAATAAAAGCCTCATTCTGAGGATCTAAACATGACCAAGGAAACATTAGTTGAATCTGGAGTGCTGTATCCTGACATAGCACAGCTGGGTCACAGATGACCACAAGGTCTACCAAAATTCCTTTTCCTCTGAGACTCTAAGTTCACAGTGCTATGCACTGAAGCACAGTCAGGGTATATTGTAGATCAGCTTGTTCAGGCCTATGCAAGAGTGCTGCCATCTTCCACAAAGCTAGGCACATTTCAATACCTTGTTAAGACTATACCAGTGGAACATGTCTACTTAAAATCTTTTTTAAAAGAAAAGACAAGCCACATACTAGAAAACAACAAAACAAACCATTTCCAACAGGCAAATCTGATAAGGAACTGTTATCCAAAATATGTAAAAAGTTCTTAAAACTCAACAAAAAGAAAACAAGCAAGCCACCCAGTTTAAAAATGGGCAAAAGATCTCAAGAGACACATCGTCAAATATGCAAATCACAAAGGAGCATATGAAAAGATGCTTAACTTCATACACGTTTAGGGAATTGCACATTAAGATAGTGAGACACCACTGTGTACCTATTAGAATGGCTAAAACCCAAAATGCTCACAATACTAAATGTGGAAGAAGACATGGAAAAACAGGAACTCTCATTCGTTGTTGGTGGGAATGCAAAAGGGCACAGCCACTTTGTAAGACCTTCCATGGTTTCTAACAAAAATAAACATATTCTTACCATACAATCGAGTAATCATGCCCTTTGGTATTTACACAAAACCCTGCACACAAATGTTTCTAGAAGTTTTATTCATAATTACCAAAACTCGGAATCAACCAAGATGGTTTTTAGTTGCTGAATGTACATCCAGACAACGGAGCGTTACTTGGTGATAGAGAAAAATGAGTTACCAAATCATGAAAAGACATGGAGGAATTTTAAATGCCTGTTGCTTAGTATGCATTCTTCTCAGCAGTTGCCAGAGACTTGGGAGGAGGAAAGACGAATAGGCAAAGAGAGCACGGAGAAGTTTTAGGGTAGGGAAACTATTCCGTATGATACTGTACTAGTGGATATATGTCACTATACAGTTATAATTTATAGAATGCAAAACACTAAGACTAAACCCTAATGTAAACTATTTTAGGAGAGGCAAAATTTTTCCTTTGTGCATCTTAGGTTTTCAGCTGAGGCTCACTAATAAAAGGCAAATTGACAAGAGAAAAACAGAGGTTTATTAACATGTACATCTCAAACATACACAGGAGAAACTCAGGGAAGAGTAATTCAAAGAGGTGGCTTAGAATTCAGGCTTACATAGCACATCTTCAGCAAAGATCAATACATTTGTAGAGTAATGGCAGGACAAAAGAAAGCAGTTTCAGGCTGCCAAGGATGGCAGACTGCGGTAAGGTAAACATGGGAAATTAATGGCAAAGGCTAGTTAGTAAGGGTTGTTATATAAAATTTTTTTTTACATTTATTTATTATTGAGAGACAGAGAGACACAGAGCGTGAGCAGGGGAGGGGCCGAGAGATGGAGAGACACAGAATCCGAAGCAGGCTCCCGCTCTGAGCTGTCAGCACAGAGCCCGACACGGGGCTAGAACTCACTAACCGCGAGATCATGACCTGAGCCAAAGTCGGACGCTCAACCGACTGAGCCACCCAGGTGCCCCAGTAAGTGTTGTTATTTAGATTCCTCTACTGGTTGTCTGTGATGATTAATTTTTGTCCTTCCTGCTAGCAAAGGGAAGAGGGACACCTTTCAAAATGTATCTCCCACTTTTAGGCAAATATGTGGAGAGCAGGGCCTCCTTCTTAAGTGCCTTCAGCTCTTGATAATAAATAATAATCCTTATGACACAGATTTTGAGGTGATATTCTAGTTTCCTTCACTATGGACTTTGGTGGATAATGTGTCAGTATTGGTTCATTATTTGTAACAAATATACCACACTGATATGGAACGGTGATGGTTGGGGAGGCCGTGTATATGGGTGATGGGGAGGGGGTATGTGGGAACTCTCTAAAATTCCAGATCACATTTGCTGTGAACTGTAGATTACTCTAAAAAAAAAATAAAGCCTATAACTTTTTTAACACAAAAAAGCACGAAGAAGAAAAAGATGGACCATGATCCTTCCACCTTTCTAATCTTTTTAAATGCTGTTGAGGTTTTTTAATTTCAGAGAAATACATAGCCATTCCCCAAGAAAACTGTTCTTTGTCCAAGACCCCTAATCCCTTGCAGCAAAGGCAGTCCTGAGAAGAAAATACATTGCAATCCAGGCCTATCTCAAGAAACAAGAAATATCCCCAACCTAACCTCACACCTAAAGGAACTAGAAGCAGAGCAGCAAAGAAACCCCAAATCCAGGGGCGCCTGGGCGGCTCAGTCGGTTAAACTTCCAACTTCAGCTCAGGTCACGATCTCGTGGTCCGTGAGTTCAAGCCCCGCGTCGGGCTCTGGGCTGATGGCTCAGAGCCTGGAGCCTGCTTCCGATTCTGTGTCTCCCTCTCTCTCTGCCCCTCCCCCGTTCATGCTATGTCTCTCTCTGTCTCAAAAATAAATAAACGTTAAAAAAAATAATTAAAAAAAAAAAAAAGAAACCCCAAATCCAGCAGAAGAAGAGAAATAATACAGATGGGAGCAGAAATAAACAATATAGAATCTGAAAAAAACAGTAGAACAGATCAACGCATCAAAGAACTGGTTTTCTGAAAGAATAAACACAATTGATAAACCCCTAGCCAGACTTTTCAAAAAGAAAAGAGAGAGGACCTATAAAATCATGAATGAAAGAGAAGAGATCACAACCAATACCACAGAAATACAAACAATTATTAGAGAATACCATGAAAAAATATATGCCAACAAACTGGGCAACCTGGAAGACATGGGCAAATTCCTGGACACCCACACACTACCAAAACTCAAGTGGGAAGAAATAAAATATTTGAACAGACCCATAACCAGCGAGGAAACTGAATCAGTTATCAAAAATCTCCCAACAAATAAGAGCCTAGGCCAGATGGCTTCCCAGAGAAATTCGACCAGACATTTAAAGCAGAGTTAATACCTATTCTTCTCAAGCTGTTCCAAAAAATAGAAATGGAAAGAAAACTTTCGGACTCATTCTATGAAGCCAGCATTACCTTGATTCCCAAACCAGATAGAGACTTCACTAAAAGGGAGAACTACAAACCAATATCCTTCTTGAACATGGATGCAAAAATTCTCAAGATACTGGCAAATCGAATTCAACAGTATATTAAAAGAATTATTCACCATGACCAAGCGGAATTCATTCCTGGGCTGCAGGGCTGGTTCAATATTCACAAATCAATCAGTGTGATCCATCACATTAAAAGAAGAAAGGATAAGGGCCATATGATCCTGTCAATAGTTGCAGAAAAAGCATTTGACAAAATACAGCATTCTTTCTTAATAAAAACCCTCAAGAAAGTCGGGATAGAAGGAACATAGCTTAACATCATAAAGCCATATATGAAAAGCCCACAGCTAATATTATCCTCAATGGGGGAAAATTGAGAGCTTTCCCTCTGAGATCAGGAACACTACAGGGATGTCCACTCTCACCGCTGTTGTTTAACATAGTGTTGAAAGTCCTGGCCTCAGGAATCAGACAACAAAATGAAATAAAAGGCATCCGAATTGGCAAAGAACAAGTCAAACTTTCACTTTTTGCAGATGACATGATACTGTACATGGAAAACCCAAAAGACTCCACCAAAAAGCTGCTAGAACTGATATATGAACTCAGCAAAGTCACAGGATATAAAATCAATGTACAGAGATCAGTTGCATTTCTATACGCCAATAATGAAACACTAGAAATAGAAATCAATAAATTGATCCCATTTACAATAGCACCAAGAACCATAAAATACCTAGGAATAAACCTAAGCAAGGATGTAAAAGATCTGTATGCTTAAAACTATAGAACACTTAAGAAAGAAATTGAAGAAGACACAAAGAAATGGAAAAACATTCCCATGCTCATGGACTGGAAGAGCAAATATTGTTAAGATGTCAATAATACCCAAAGTAATCTACCCATTCAGTGAAATACCAAAATTGCACCAGCATTCTTCTCAGAGCTAGAAGAAACAATCCTAAAATTTGTATGGAACCACAAAAGACCCTGAATAGCCAAGCTAATGTTGAAAAAGAAAACCAAAGCCAGAGGCATCACAATCCCAGACTTTAGCTTCTACTACAAAGCTGTAATCATCAAGACAGTATGGTATTGGCACAAAAACAAGACACATAGACCAATGGAATAGAATAGAGAACCCAGAATGGGACCCACAAATGTACAGCCAACTAATCTTTGAGAAAGCAAGAAAAGGGTATCCAATGGAAAACAGTCCCTTCAGCAAATGGTGCTGGGAGAACTGGACAGTAACATGTAGAAGAATGAAACTGGACCACTTTGTTACACCATACACAAAAATAAAGTCGAAATGGATTAAAGACCTAAATGTGAGACAGGAAACCATCAAAACCCTAGAGGAGAAAACAGGCAACAACCTCTTGCCATTTGCAACAATGCGGATGGAACAGGAGGGTATTATGCTAAGTGAAATGAGTCAGTCAGAGAAAGACTGTACCATATGCTTTCACTCATGTGGAATTTGAGTAACTTAAGAGAAGACCATGGGGGAAGCAAAGGGGGAAAAATAGCTTTTAACAAAGAGGGAGGCAAACCATAAAAGACTCTTAAATACAGAGAAGAAACTGAGGGTTGATTTGCGGGGGGTGTGGGGGAGAGGGGAAAATGGGTGATGAGCATTGAGAAGGGCACTTGTTGGGATGAGCACTGGGCATTGTATGCAAGCAATGAATCTACTCCCAAAGTCAAGAGGACACTATATATGCTGATGTTAGCTAACTTGACAATAAATTAGATTTAAATAAATAAATAAGTAAATAAATACATAAATAAATTTGTTGAAACTTTCAAAAAAAAGGCCCTTAATCCCTGAGGAGACCCCAAAACTAATCAAACACTAGCTATTGTTGGTAGTAATATTATGAATTGTTGATAATAATGAAAATAATAATAATGTGCTACAGTTTCTATCAGATCAACATAAATTTTATCGAGGAGTACCAATACAGAGCTATAAAATTCTTAATTACTATAATTAAAAATAACATTCATCTAAGACACATTGTTTATTGAGATGGATGATATATAATACAGTGCACTAAGAGACTTCAAATATCTAGTATAATCCCCCAAAGAGCCTCAGTTTATAGGTTGGGAAACTGATAAACAATGTTCTCCAAGCCACCAACCTAATAACTGGGGAAGATGTGGTTGTAGCTCAGGTAAGCACAATTTCAAAGCTTAGGTGAGTTCTTAGGGCTGTCACTGTACTTCCTGCAACAGAACCAGCTAGAGAACAGTTCTAGTTGTTGAGGAATGATTAATTTTTCATGGGTCTTGATTCTGGGTATGAAAGGGGAAAAGATGAGGGATGGTAAATTAGAGCCAAAGCAAGAAGATGGTTCTGATCCCATTTTTTTTTTTTTTTTTTTTTTTTTTTTAGCCACATTCAAAAAAATTGCTTCTTGAACACAGTGGACAACTTTATCCTTTACAAAGGAGAGGAATGGACTTCACTTCCTAGTTACACCCTTAGTTTTTAATGCGAAGGTGAACAGGATTTTTTGTGTGGATATTTTCTGTGCTCTGGCTCACAAGCGATTTATTGTTACATGTGAATAGCACATTCATTATGTTAATATATTTCCTAAAGAAATGCATTTCCAATTAAATTATTTCCTAATGAAAACAAATGTATCCTTTTATGTTCCCTGTCCCATCTTCCCAAGCTTCCGTGAGGGGAATTGGAAACTAATTCCTTAGAACAGATGTTTCTGTAACTGATTCAACCATTTCAGGATACTGGGAGCCTTTATTCATTCTCTAATATCCCTTTAATAAATCTTTAGGTTAGAACATCAACGTTGGAATTGGATTGGTGCCACAATAGGTAGAAAGAAGGCAAATGAACCAAGCATGCTTTTAGTTAGGAATCTGCCACGCTACAAAATAGTGTGAGAGACGACAACATTGCATGCTACTTTAAAAATAAAGTAATTGATCCATTTTAAGAAATCATCCAAAATCTCAACCAATCAAAGGACCTGCTTAAAAGCACAAGATTCCTCTGAAACTAGCATTGCAAGGAGACAGAAACAATTTTCAAAGCCACCAAAATATGTCTGTCATTAGCTGGCCTCTCTCAGTCAGGTAATGGAGAAGAATCTCAGAGTTACCATCTCTATTTCTGGCAAAGGAACTTCCATTTAAATATTTCAACATTCTTTTCAGAATGTCCCTTTCAGCATGTGAGGCTGCTGTATGGCAGAAAAACGGAAGGAAGGAACCCTGAAGGACAGAACGCAACAGGACTGACAGAAAAGCTACGGTCTTGATTCTGCTTCAAGCTCCTTCCAGCCCCAAATTCAAAATGTCCACGTTCACGCATTAATATGGTCATAACTGCTACATGATCTTGGACACCTCAATTCCTGTCCTTATCCTTCAGGATTCTCACCTTTTCTCCATTCTTTTCATTTTGTTTTAGGCCTGAGAATCTTATAGTCAGTAGTGCTTATTTTCCCAAGGTAAGCAACTTCTATGTCTTCTAAAGAAAACTCACCTGCTCTGAAACTCCTTCTCCATAGCGAAGCAAAGTCACAAAATGCTCACAGTTGTTGACAAGTATGTCATAATCCACCTCTTGTCCAATAACAATCTCTGACCGCTGCATGACTTCCTCCATGGGGAGAGGAGGATAAGTTTCATCATATTTATTGTTTATTCTGTATGTGTCGTTTCCCACGACATCCTTCAGGGGCTGCATCTTCACCAGGGCCTTCCTGCTAAATATAGACTTGGCGCTTGTAAATGCTGCAGGAATGCCATCCTCTATAAGGAGAATTCTGGTTAGCAAGATGTGGTGACCCAGCTCAGAGAACCCCAATGCCAGAGTATTGCAATGCCACATGTTTGGAAGTGATGGAGTCACTGAACCCAGCTCGGTTCCCAACTTAGCACCAAACCAGAAGCCACTTTAATCATACCAGGCTTAATAACTCACTTGGTAGTTTATCTATAATGAGGGAAAATAGAAGAGAAACCTGTATCTGCCCATAGAGAAAATTGAGTGAGAAAACTACCCATTCTTGAGAAACAAGTTCTCTATCAATTGGCATTATTATTAGAGATCTTGGTATGTGTCCCTAACAGAATACAAATAAAACCATTGTCTCCTTTTTTTTCCCTATAAAATATGCTTTTATTCAGCATCTGAACCCTTCCCAGCTACTCTCTTTGGGCCTCAGCTGTGTGCATTGTGATTGATAAGCTCGTCCTAGTTGTCTAAGTGTGCTCCTTACCCCTTTCTCTGCTTTTTACACTTGTTCTTTCAACTTGGCTTCAATTTGGTTCCAATTTGAAACCCCTCCAAGGGGTCAGCTGGGGTCAAGCTGGGGCCCTGCTTTTATCTTGCCAGTTCCTTTAGGCCAAGAAACTAAGTCCTGAAACTGAATCTAACCTAGTAGGCCCTGTCCACCAGATGCAGCCCCATGCAATGCCATACCCACCTGTTACATGTCCCACCCCTGCAACTCCCTTTTAACTGCCTCAGTTGGCAAACAGTTACCTTTGTCTAGATACCTTTGTCTCCTGGCCTGCTACTGCCAGTATCTGAGGTTGGACAGATGATTGCTCAGTGTTCAGCTCTAACACCTGGCCCTGGTCCCTCTCCATCTGCCCAAGACTGCTATGTTTGGCTATGTGTTCAAGTCAATCATGAGAGAGTCTCCATGTAACCGGTGTGAAGAGAGTCTTCCTTTTTGTAATAACTAAAAGCTAACTTTCTTTTCCACTCCCTTTTTTTTCCTACCTTCCAAGTTCCTTTTCCTTCAAGCAGCATTTCCAGTTAATATCTTACACATTGGAAGTTCTTGTACAAGTTCTTAGAGCAGAGATCTCCTAGTTAGAATTACTAAAGTTTTATTTACACTAGTCTGATGCTATCAATTTATAGAGGAGGACACTGAAGCTTAGAGAGGTAAACTGGCTTGCAAAATACCACCTGAGTAGTTAACAATAGAACCAGAAAACTGCGTTTCAGTCTACAGGATCAGAGCTCAGTACTAGAACCATATTAAAATGGAGCTTAACACATGAAAATAAGGGAAGAGCAGAAAAATCTCTTATTGTATTCCAGACGTGAAAACTGCAGAGATATTGCAGCATTGCTTACTGTTAATCACTAGACTCTGCAGAAACTAATGGGTGTGTATCGTAAATGTCACTTTATTTGCCATTTCCATTTCCAATATTCTAGAACAAGAGGCAAATATCTCAAGATGTTGCAAAAGTCACTACATTAAAAATTCTCAGACATCTCCAAGATAGTAAGACCAAGGTTATTAAAACTTCTTTCTAAATGTAACTTGAAGAAAAAAAAATCTCCAGGCTACTTGTTATTTGCATACAGTTTTTTTCTTAAAAAATGAATTAATTTGTGCTTATTTCTAAATATTTAGGAAATATATAAAAAAACAACATAAATGTGTAAATTTAAATCACCCATTATCTGCCCAACCATAATCATGTTATTATTTTGATAATAATATTATCATATCCTTCTATTATGTCTTTTATTAACACATGTATATTGAAGCATGCCTATGTGTGCATTCACATGGGTATATATTATTTCTTTGCAAAGTAGGTATAATATGACACACTGCATTTTTAATCTAGATTTTTTTTCAAGTAAATATCATGCAAGATTATTTCTCAAGCAATTAAGCATGTCCAGAAATATGATTTTTAATGGCCGTTAAATAGCTATTGTTTTGGCTTATCTAGCACCCCATCCCACCTCTGCCTCTTTCTTTCTGGAAATGATTTTGTGCGGGCTAATCACAGTATCTCCTTCTCCAGGGCACAACGATGGTGCAGTGATGGGCATGGGATCCACACTCGCCCAAATCAGATTGTTCTCCATGCTATTTCTAACTGCAACAGGCAGGGATTGGCCCTCTCTTATTAGATCACAAGACTGTAAGAATAAGAGCCTAAGGATGTTGATGACTATCAGTTCAGTCTCCTAGAGAGGCATAGTCTGGGAGAATTAAGACAATACTTGGAAAGGAAATGCAGATGTGAGTCTTGATACTCATGTTTATGCCCCTACATCCAGGCATCCTTGAAGCCAGCACCAACCATCTTTATCCTTTTTTGTAGTTTTCCTCAGTGAAGCAATGAATTTGCCTTTTTGCTTATGCTAACTTTTGTTTGTTTCCGTTACTTGCAACTAAAGAATTCTGTCAATATTCTGTGACAAAGTCATAATTCACTTAACTAGTCCACTATTGAATCTAAGCCACTGTTGGCTTCTTTTTTTTTTTTTTAACCTCTTCATCCCCTTCACATATTTCTTTTTTTTTTTTTTTCAACGTTTTTTATTTATTGTTGGGACAGAGAGAGACAGAGCATGAACGGGGGAGGGGCAGAGAGAGAGGGAGACACAGAATCGGAAACAGGCTCCAGGCTCCGAGCCATCAGCCCAGAGCCTGACGCGGGGCTCGAACTCACAGACCGCGAGATCGTGACCTGGCTGAAGTCGGACGCTTAACCGACTGCGCCACCCAGGCGCCCCCATTTCACATATTTCACCTATCCCCCTATCCCTCCCCTTTGGCAACCACCCACTTGCTCTCTGTATTTGTGAGTCTGTTTCTGGTTTGTTTGTTCATTTGTGATTTTGTGGGTTTTGTTTTTTTTCTGGGTGAGTGGTTTTTTTTTAGATTCCACATAGAAGTGAAATCACATGGTATTTGTCTTTATCTTATTTCACACAGCATAATACCATTTAGATCCATCTATGTTAAGGCAAATGCAAAGATCTCATTCTTTTTTATGGCTAACATTCCATTATATATATATTACATATTATGTATATATGTATGTGTATATACATATACATAACTTCTTGTGTATATATATATATTTGTGTTTATGCCTGTGTGTCTGTGAGCGAGTATATATATTACATCTTCTTTATCCATTCATCTCTCAGTGGACACCTAGGTTGCTTCCTTATCTTGGCCCTTGTACATAATGCTGCAATAAACACAAGGGTACATACATCTTTTCGAATTAGTGTTTTCACTTTCTTTGGATAAATATCCAATAGGGGAATTATTGGATCATTGGTATTTTTGAGGAAACTTTAATTTTCTGTGGAAATATCATACTGTTTTCCACAATGGCCACACCAATTTATATTCCCACTGGCAGTACAGGATTCTCTTTTCTCCACATCTTCAACATCATTTGTTATTCTGCCATTGCCTGTTTTTTAAACTTTTATGAGATAGAAGTGAATACCTTTATGCTGAATTTTATTCTACATCTTTATAAATATTTCTGAAAAATAGACTCAGAGAAGTAAAATTACAGGGTCAGAGCATAGGAACTCTTTTAAGACTCTTCAATACACACTCTTTAAATTCTTTGGTTTTCATTATATGAAGTTTATTGCCAAATTGGTTTCCATACAACACCCAGTGCTCATGCCAAGTGCTCATCGAAGGACTTCCATACAACACCCAGTGCTCATCGAAGGTGCCCTCCTCGATACGCATCACCCACCCTCCCCTCCCTCTCACCTGCCCCATCAACCTTCAGTTTGTTCTCAATTTTTAACAGTCTCTTATGCTTTGGCTCTCTTCCACTCTAACCTCTTTTTTTCTTTTTCCTATCCCTCCCCCATGGGTTTCTGTTAAGTTTCTCAGGATCCACAGAAGAGTGAAAACATGTGGTGTCTTTCTCTGTATGGCTTATTTCATTTAGCATCACACTCTCCAATTCCATCCATGTTGCTACAAAGGGCCATATTTCATTCTTTCTCATTGCCACCTAGTACTCCATTGTGTTTTTAAACCACAAATTATCCATTCATCAGTTGATGGACATTTAGACTCTTTCCATAATTTGGCTATTGTTGAGTGTGCTGCTATAAACATTGGGGTACAAGTGCCCCTATGCATCAGTACTCCTGTATCCCTTGGGTAAATTCCTAGCAGTGCTACTGCTGGGTCATAGGGTAGGTCTGTTTTTAATTTTCTGTGGAACCTCCACACTGTTTTCCAGAGCGGCTGCACCAATTTGCATTCCCACCAACAGTGCAAGAAGTTTCCCTTTTCTCCACATCCTGTCCAGCATCTATTGTCTCCTGATTTGTTCATCTTGGCCACTCTGGCGTGAGGTGATATCTGAGTGTGGTTTTCATTTGTATTTCCCTGATGAGGAGCGACGTTGAGCATCTTTTCAAGTGCCCGTTGGCCATCAGGATGTCTTCTTTAGAGAAGTGCCTATTCATGTTTTCTGCCCAATTCTTCACTGGGTAGTTTTTCGGGTGTGGAGTTTGGTGAGCTCTTTATAGATTTTGGATACTAGCCCTTCGTCCGACATGTCATTTGCAAATATCTTTTCCCATTCTGTTGGTTGCCTTTTAGTTTTGTTGGTTGTTTCCTTTGCTGTGCAGAAGCTTTTTATATTCATAAAGTCCTACTAGTTCATTTTTGCTTTTAATTCCCTTGCCTTTGGGGTATGTCAAGTAAGAAATTGCCATGGCTGAGGTCAGAGAGGTCTTTTCCTGCTTTCTCCTCTAGGGTTTTGATGGTTTCCTGCCTCACATTCAGGTCTTTTATCTATTTTAGTATAATTTTGTGAAATTTGTGAGAAAGTGGTCCACTTTCAATCTTCTGCATGTTGCTGTCCAGTTCTCCCAGCACCATTTGTTAAAGA